>NC_134784.1:53774350-53781850 GCF_046742065.1 Oratosquilla oratoria | reverse complement strand
TATATGAGCTCTGAGCTCTCTTCCAGGAGGGAAATAGCTGTCGATCACGATTCTAACATGTGATCCAAGACCATGGTGAATCACACACACACACACACACACACACACACACACACACACACACACACACACACACACACACACACACACACGTGTACACGGGGCTGAACCATCTATTATTAACCAAACTTTCAATAAGAAAAAAAGTGAATGAATTACGACAGGAAGCGCTTAGCGTGTGTGTGTGTGCGCGCGCGCAACCTACTGCATACGTTAACTGAAATTGCGGGGGCCCCGAGGGAGCCACCCTGGGGCACGCCCCCCCCCTGGTAACTACGAATTTTTCCTACCTATTGATTTGTTTATTTATTTGTTTGTTTTTGTTTATGTTTATGGAATCAATAATTTAATCAACTGTTTATTTCTTTGTTTTTTAATTATTTGTTTATATTTTCATTTGTTCTTTTACTTGTTTATTTATTTACGTACCTTTATTTGTCTATTCATTTATTTGTTTGTTTGAGATTATTGGTATTTTCTTCTCGTCAGGTCGAAAAAAATTCCTTGTATAGAGTCGACGAGTTTTTTCCTAGTGTGAAGTCAACGATGTTTTTGTCTCCTGTGAAATAGACGATTTTTTTTATTGTGTGAAGTTGACGATGTCTTACCTCGTGTGAAGTCGACGATTTTCTCCTCCCGTAAAAAGTCGATGATATTTCCTCGTGTAAAGTCGATATTTTTCCTCGTGTGAAGTCGACGATATTTTTCCTCGTGTGAAGTCGACGATTTCTCCTTTTCTTAGAAACTGACGATTTTCTTTCTTGTGTGAAGTTAACGATATTTCCTTTTCTTAGAAATCGACGTTTTTTTCCTTGTGAGAAAGCGACGAATTTTTCTACATTGTGAAGTCGACGATATTTTTCCTTGTGTGAAGTCGACGATTTCTCCTTTTCTTAGAAACTGACGATTTTCTTTCTTGTGTAAAATCGACTATTTTTATTTTTCTTAGAAATCGACGATTTCTTCTTGTGTGAAGTCGACAAATTTTCTTTTTCTTAGAAATCGACAATTTTCTTTTTTGTGTGAATTCGACGATTTTTTTTTCTATATTGTGAAGTCGACGGTTTTTCTTTTTCTTAGAAACTGACGATTTTCTTTTTTGTGTGAAGTCACCGATTTTTTTCTTTTCGAAGAAATCGACGATTTTTCCTACATTGTGAAGTCGACGATTTTTTTCTCCCGTTTGAAGGCGAACATCAAGCCTCTCCTTCAATGTCACAAATACTTAAGCTTCCAATTGCTTGTAAGAGCTTGATTCGACGCTTTACATGTGCGCCTCCTCTTAGTAGTTTAAAGAGCTTGACATCGCTCTTTGTCAGTGCCTCTTTATCCATCCACTTAGTTGTCACGCTTTGTGGGTTCTCCGCTGTACTCAAAAAAAAAAAAAAAAAAAAAAAAGGAGGTGGTGGAGGAGGAGGAGGAGGAGCCAAAAGAAGAAAATAAATGGTGGGTTGGTTTCTCTCGGTTGAACAGAATTACTTGACGACAGATAAATGAAACACATAAACCGTCAACTTCAGTGATAAGGTTCAAGATAGCGACAGGGTTTGATAACACACAGAGATGAGTCACTAAAATATTACGAAAAAAATAATAATTTGCTAAATTGCCCTACAACAGAGGGTGACAAGACTGTGACCCGCGGACCAAAGTGGCCTCCCCAACTCCCCCTCCCCCAGCTCCCCCTTTTCCTAACTCCCCCCTCCCCCAACTCCCCCTTCTCAACGCCCCCTTCCCCAAAACTCGCTCCCCAACTCCCTCCTTCCCAACTCCCCCGTCCCCCTCCCCAACTCCCTTTCCCTTGCTACCTTCCTTCTCCAACACCCCCTCCCCTCCCCCTTCCTCCTCCTCATTCCCCCCCTTCCTCCTCCTCATTCCCCCCCTTCCTCCTCTTCCTCGTCCCCCCTCTCCCTCCCTCCTTGCATTTGAATAAAATCGCCCGGTGCTAGCCAGAATCAAATCGCAAACGGCTGCAGCGAGGTGGTGGTGGTCCTTGTGGCCAGCGGCCCTGGGACACTGGCACCCAGCCGGTCAGGAGTCTCCAAGATTGTTTGTGCAACAACAAGTGTTGCATAAACTAAACAGAGACGAATAAATGAGTCTTGTGATTTTGAAAATGGAATGAACAAATTAGTCGATAAATATTTTAATTAGATAAGTCAGTCAGATTGATTAAACGAATAAATCTATGCGTTGATACATAAACAAGTAAAGGAATGAACAACCAAATCATTAAATAAATTAAAAAATAAATGGATGAATAAATGAATAAATAGATAAATGAGTACATAAATATATAAAGAAATAGTTGTGTGTTCTCTTGGTTATTCATTTCTGTCGTTCATCGTCTTCGTTCTTTCTCATTTTCTCTTTCTTCCTTCTATCCTTTCTTTCTTTCTTTCTTTCCTTCTTTCGTTGATCCTTTGAACCGGAGGACTTCTTCTTTCCTGTTTCCTTTCCTTTGAGATTCCTTTCTTCCTTGGTAAATTTGCGATCCCCTGTCATTTATTTGTTGATCTATTTATCTATTCATTCATTTATTTACTGATATATTGATTTATTTATTTATTTACGTACTTATTTGTCTATTTACTTTTTATTCATTTATTTATTTATTCAAATATTTATTTATCTATTTAGTCATTTGATTATTCATTTAATTTAACAATTGTGACTGCCTTTTTTTTTTATTTGTTAATTTTTTCTATTCCATTTTTCTCAGTGTTGCTTCCTTATTTGTGTATACATATATGCATACTTATGGGAGAAAATATACGCTGGACTCGACGTTCGTCAATTTATACGCTGGGAGTCCAGCGTATACTTTCTCCCATAATTTTTTTTCCTGGACTCCAGCTATTTACGAATATATATATATATATATATATATGTATAGGTATGTATATATATATAGGTATATATCTATATATATATGTGTATATATATATATGTTTACATATAGATTTATACATATATATTACATATATATATGTATAGATATATATAAATATATGTATATATACATATATATATATATATATATATATATATATATATATATTCTTTTTTGGGGGGGGTTGGGAAAGATGATGTCCTTTGTATATTTTTACCTTTTGTTCACTTACCTTCTTTGTGGAAATATTTCCTTCGTACAGGAATGTTCTTTATTCTCTGTCTCTCTGTCACTCTCCCTCACCTCTCTCTGTCACTCTCTCTCTCTGTCGCTCTCTCTCACTCTCTCTCTGTCACTCTCTCACTTTCTCTCTCTCTGCTCTTAGTACGCCCCCTCTCTTTGTTGCTTCCCTAATTTCTCGTTCCTTTTTTTTTCTTGTTTACTTTTTCTTGTCCTTATCACGCCCTCTATATCGCTTCCTGTGTCAGGTTCCTGTGGGAGGAACCCGATCCGCAAAGGCGGCCCCTTCGCCAGCGCCCTGCCTCTACTTCGTCCACTGCAGTGGAGTGTAGCCTATCAACGCCAAGGGATTAAGCTTGTGCCCTTGATTTAATCCTTTAGGGGTGTTGGTGATGGGTGGGCGTGGGGGTGTGCAAGGGGTGGGAGGTGTGTACATATGTGTATGTGTGTTTAGCTTGTGAATGGCTGTGTGTGTGTGTATGTGTGTGTGTGTGTGTGTGTGTTTAGCTTGTGAATGGCTGTGTGTGTGTGTGTGTGTGTGTGTGTGTGTGCATACTTTGTGAATGACTATGTGTGTTTGTGTATGTGCATACTTTGTGAATGGCTGTGTGTGTGTGTGTGTGTGTGTGTGTGTGTGTGTGTGTGTGTGTGTGTGTGTATGTGTGTGTGTGCATGTGTGTGAGTGTATTATTTGTGGTTGGCTGTGTGAGTGCGTGTATATGTACGTGTGTGTGCGTGTGTAGTTCCGTGTGTTTGCGTGTGTATGTACGTGTGTAGACATGTATGCTTGAGTATACATAATAATACATACAAGCACATGCTTGAGTGTACATAATCGTACATACAACCGCTAGTGTGAACAGGTCTTAATGATTTTATTCTGGTTGGCGTTAGATGATTTTATTCGTCATGCGGGTAGCCCGCTGACAGAAAGGAGTTAATCTCTACCAGATGCGTTCGTGTTTTCTTGACCCTCTTGTTGATAAGGCTCGTTAATCAGCTTAAGGCTAAACACGCTACAGGAACCAGCGGGTACCCGCAATTCCGTTTTCTGTTGCAGAGTTGCCAGGGGCAACTGTAACTATGTTTGTTTATTAATTAATTTGTTTATTTATTTATCTATGAATGTATTTCTTTGTTTATTTTTTGTATATTTATTTATATACTCATTTGTGTATGTATTTATTTGTTGATTTATTTGTTTATTGATTTGTTTGTTTAACTTTTTACTTATTTGTTTATTTATCATGTTGCTTGTATATTCACTTCTTAGCTTATTCATCTATTTATTTATTATTCTTTTTATTTTTTCATCATAATTAACTTTTGTCTATTTATTTGTTTATCTATTTATTTTTATTTATTCATTTGCTCATTTAACTTCCCTATTTGTTTTGGAGTACTATCTACATGTGTAACAAGTGTTTTGACAGAGAGAGCGTTCTTGGAAGGGAAGAGAGAGAAAGAGAGAGATAGAGATAGATAGATAGATAGATAGAGAGAGACAGAGAGAGAGAGAGAATCAGACCGTTAGTAGCCAACGTACTTCCGGCATCTGGGTTCAGCACGCTAAACGCCGGACCATCAAGACTGTCTATGCTCGAACACACACACACACACACACACACACACACACACACACACACACACACACACACACACACACACACACACACACACACACACACACACACACACTCTCTCTCTCTCTCTCTCTCGATGGCGTAGTGGCTAGAGTTCCCGGCCGCCACTACGGCGGTCCGTGTTCGAATACCGTCCAGGGGTGAAATAATTTCAATGTAGCTGCGCTGCGAGTCGTTTCTCTAACTCGTGGGCGGGGAGTTGGGTGTGTGCGCGCGTGTAAGGCCACAGCATTACCCAAAGATCGGTCATATATAAGCTCTGAGCTCTCTTCCAGGAGGGAAATAGCTGTCGATCACGAGTCCAACATGGGATCCAAACACCATGAATGGTGAATCACACACATGCACACACATATGGTGATGATGGTGGCAATGATTTGGTTTAACGCCACAAACTAACCTCTATCAGGAGGCTAGGACGGTGCTCCTCGCAGAGGACTTTGAACCGTGGAATTTAATGAACCATGCCCTTGGTCCAACCCGCTGGCGGCAGAGTTCGAACCGCCATTACGACCTTTGTCGCAAATAGCGGCGCCCTAAATCGCTCGGCCAGCCAGCATCTGACATATACACACGCACACACACACACACACACACACACACACACACACACACACACACACACACACACACACACACACACACACAGGACAGAAGCGCTGGTAAACGGTGTTCTGTCTATGTCGACGTCGGTACGGTAATGTTTAACCTAACTTGACCTAACCTGACCTACCTTAACCTAACTTAACCTAATCTAACCTAACCGAAGGGGTTAATCTATATTCCTAAGATGAATCAAATAATCTATTTTTAGCCAGAATAGGATATCTAGAATATGTTAATGTTAGAATAATATATTCTATTATGGCAGGCGATTTTATTCATCCTCCGGGGGCGGGGGGCGGGCGGGCTTTAAGCCAGTTTGGATAAAGGGGATTATCTTGATCTATTTCGTTAAACTGATTGAATTTTTGTAACTGTTTAAACGCTGTTTAGTGTCAGGCAGTTTTAATCAGCTTCGTCTCTCTCGCAAGGGGTCGGTAACCTCCCTACTGAAAACAACTACAACAACAAAAAGAACAATAACAACACTAAGAAGAACAACAACAACAACAAATACTACAACAAGAACAACAAGGACAAGAACAACACCAAGAAGAAGAAGAAGAAGAAGAAGAAGAAGAAGAAGAAGAAGATCAATAGCAACAACTACGTCACCAATAACTAAAGGTCCTAAAACAACAAAAATGACGGTAGTTTACTGAATTAACGAGCAGTCAAGGTTCCCCGGATGTGGCCAATAGGAAGCCAGACAAGCATTGTGGGTGGATGACCCCTTCAGTCTAACTGCCTGGCCTGTAATTGGCCTCGTTAACGATGGTATGTCGTTACGTAATAGGTTGCGTGTTCGACTGGTTACACATGTCAACAGAGGCTTTACCTGATGACCTAGTGATTCTTAACACGGGGGTAAATTGATCACGGCCGAGGGGGGTAAATTTATAACGCCCTGGAGGCGGGTAAATTTATCACGGCCGAGGGGGGTTGAAATGATCACGCCGGGGGGAGGGGGTAAAATTATTACGACATGGGGGTTAAGTAATCATGCCCTGGAGAGGGGGGGTGTCAAATTATCACGCCCTGGAGGGGGGTGAAATTATCACGCCGGGGGGGGGAAGGTTTTCACGCCCTGGAGGTAGGCCCTATTCACACAAGCGGTTGAAACAGCGGCGGTTCAATTACACTGTAAGTTAGTGGAGGTGTTCTGACAGAACCGTGCAGTTTTTCCTTGACTATGCGGTATCGCCGGAGGTTCCGAGCGATTCAAAACGCTAGTGTGAACAGGGCCTTATGGTATTCACGCCCTCAGGTGGCTAAAGTTATGGCGTCACACACACACACACAGACACACACACACACACACACACACACACACACACACACACACACACACACACACACACACACACAGTGGTAGAGTTCCCGTCCGCCACTACGGCGGTCCGGGTTCGAATTCCGCTCAGGGCTGAAATAATTTCATTATTGCTGCCCTGCGGGTCGTTACTCCAACTCTCGTGGGTGTGTGTGTGTGCGTGTAAGGTTGCAGCATTACTCATAGATCGATCATATGTGAGTTCAGAGCTCTCTTCAGGGTGGGAAATAGCTGTCGATCACGAGTCCAACACGTGATCTAAGACCGTGGCCAATCACACACACACACACACACTCCCTTGAATGAAGAGGTATAAATGACATAATAAGGGGCAAATATTTCATGCATGGGTATTTAGTATAAATCTGTGATATGTACATTTTCTTTTTATCAAAATATATTTTGAGCAGAATCTCAATGTTAATGGCGATTTGATCTATTCATTTATTGTTTTTATATTTAAATACATACATACACACACACACACACACACACACACACACACACACACACACACACACACACACACACACACACACATATATATATATATATATATATATATATATATATATATATATATATATATATATATATATAATTCTTTGTCTTTCATGATGAGATGTGGCAACAACGCACCGTATCATCCCCACTGATTCATAACAGAGGTTCGAGTGGGACGCATTTGCTTCAACATGCAAACATGTTTGCGCTTCTGCCACTTCTCATCC
>NC_134784.1:53749350-53766850 GCF_046742065.1 Oratosquilla oratoria | reverse complement strand
GTGTCAGGATTAGAAATGGAGAGAGTGAGTGGTTCGAAGTAAAGGTGGGACTTCGTCAAGGATGCGTTAAGTCGCCCTGGCTGTTCAACTTATACATGGATGGGGTAGTGCGAGAGGTAAATGCAAGGGTAGCGGGTCAGGGATTGGAGATGGTTAAAGAAAATGGAGAAAAGTGGGAGGTGAGCCAGCTGTTGTTTTTGGACGATACTGCGCTTGTGGCAGGATCGGAGGAGGGATTGAGGAAGCTGGTGACAGAGTTTGGGTGAGTATGTGATAGAAGAAAGCTAAAGATAAATGTGGGTAAAAGTAAGGTGATGGGATGTACAAGGGGTGAAAGTGGCAGTAGACTGGAAGTGAGCATTAAGGGAGAGCGACTGGAGGAAGTAGATAGTTTTAGATACTTGGGTGCAAATGTGGCAGGAAAAGGTGGAGTGAAGGTGGAGGTAGAATGTAGATTGAGAGAAGCGAGTAAATGCCTTGGTGGATTGAAGAGTGTAATGAGGAATAGACATTTGGGAATGGATGCTAAGAGGAGACTGTATGAAGGAGTGATTGTGCCAACAGCACTGTATGGGGCAGAAACATGGAACATAAGAGAGGAAGAGAGAAGGAGTTTGAATGTGTTTGAGATGAGGTTGAGAATTATGATGGGGGTTACTATGCTAGATAGATTGATAAATGAGGAGGTGAGGAGGAGAACGGGGGTGGAAAGGGAGCTGGGAGATAGGGTTGATGAAAGAGTATTAGGATGGTTTGGACACATGGAAAGAATGAGTGAAGAAAGACTAGTAAAAGAGGTATGGAAGGCAGATATGGAGGGAGTGAACATGAGGGGACGTCCTAGGATGAGGTGGATGGATGGGGTGAAGGGGGCTTTGGGGAAGAGGGGAATGTCTGTTGAGGAAGGACGGGAGAGGACAGAAGATAGGGGTGAATGGAGAATGGTTGTATATGGATGATGTTGTGATGCATGAGGTGGAATGGGCGGGGGGATGGGGGGTGAGGTAGTATGTGTGAGCAAAATTTGACGCAGCCCGAAGGGATTTCTCCCCGTCTTCTCCTTTTATGCAATAGGGGGACGGAGAGGGGGGGTGGCCGATTTGATGAAGCGGCCTTGCTGTGGATGTGCTGTGTCTTGTGACACTGCTTCTGACCCAGGGCAGTGGACAAGGTGCAGGGATGACCCGTCATCCAGGAGGTGCTAAGATAAGAGGGAGGGTGGATGGGTGTGGAGTGTATTCAGGGATGGAATGGGTGGAAATGATTTTATGCCTTTTCCTTTTTGGCTACCTCCCTTGTAAGGTGGAAAAAGCCTTGGTATATGTATGTATGTGTGTATATGTACATATATATATATATATATGTATATATATATATATGTATATATATATATACATATATACAAATATATATATACATATATATATATATACATATATATTGCCGAATAACAACAAAGGAAACCGGAAAAGAACCTTTAATTCCTAAGCGCTTTCGTGATATTTCACATCTTCAGGGGAATACTGTACTTTCGTGATATTTCCCCTCAAAATGTGAAATATCACGAAAGCGCTTGGGAATTATAGTTTCTTTTCTAGTTCCCTTTGTGGTTATCAGCAATTTATTGGATCACGCGGTTTGTGATTTTTTTGCATATATATATATATATATATATATATATATATATATGTATGTGTGTGTGTGTGTGTGTGTGTGTGTGTACACACAGACAGTAGTAGCCCACAAGTAATGGGCGGGCTAGCGAGTCTCTTCCTGGAGAAAAACGGTATTTACATAATTATCTCTCTCCCTCTCTCTCTCTCTCTCTCTCTCTCTCTCTCTCTCTCTCTCTCTCTCTCTCTCTCTCTCTCTCTCTCTCTCTCTCTCCTTCTCTCTCTCTCTATACTTATTTATGTATATCTAAATGTTTGCGAGGCAGCGGCAAAAGAGGAGGAGGAGGAGGAGGAGGGAGAAGGAAGTAGAGGAGAAAGAGAAACAATTTAAGGAATTGGAAGAGGTAGAGGAAGAAGAAGAGGAAATGGGAGGTAGATTAGGAAAAGGAGGAAGAGGAGGAACAGAAGCAGGATGTGTGAGAGGAAGAAGAGGAGGAACAGAAGCAAGAGGAAGAGGAGGAAGGAAAGGAGACGTGGTAGGACGGGACGAAGAAGAGGAGAAGTAGGAGGAGTGAGAAGAGGAAAAAGAAGAAGAGGAGGAGGAGGAGGAGAAAGAAGATAAGGAGTAGGATTGAGAATGGAGTTGGTGGAGGTGGAGGTGGAGTGGGTGGAAGACTTTTCATGTCGTCTCGGCTTCTGTTGTTGCTGTGCTTGATGACGTTTGTTGTTGTTGTTGTTGTTGTTGTCACCCAGGGTTGGGGTCGAAGAACTGTGTCCTGCAGTTCTCCATTTTCTACAGTTTACATGCATGTGTGTGTATGTGTGTGTGTGTGTGTGTGTGTGTGTCATTGACCACAGTCTTGGATCACGTGTTGGACACGTGGTCGACAGTTATTAACCTCCTGCATGAGAGCTCATATATGGTCTGATCTATGGCAATTCTGTGACCTGTGTATGTGTATGTGTGTGTCTGTGTGTGATAGTTTTGGTGACGTTCTGCTTCTTTGGCATCGTCCCTCGGGCAGTAGGCACCCAGTACCACCTCACAAAAACAAACAAAAAAGTGTGTATGTGTGTGTGTTTGTGTGTGTGTGTGTGTGAGTGTGTGAGCATTCATATGTGTGTTGGATATCTCCTTTCACTACATATTTTCCTATTTCAATGTGGGGTCGATGTTTCTGACATCTCTCTCTCTCTCTCTCTCTCTCTCTCTCTCTCTCTCTCTCTCTCTCTCTCTCTCTCTCTCTCTCTCTCTCTCTCTCTCTCTCTCTCTCTCATATCATCCCAGGATTCCATCTCCTCGTATCACGTGATCGTACCCCGGCATTCTTATTTATCTAAAGAACGTAAGCTTGGAGGAAACTGCAAGAGACTGTAGGACCGACACTAGGCAGTTCCATGTCCCATAGCACCTGTCATCTTTATTCATAACGCTAACCTCCTCTTAAAACAACCATTTGTTTCAACGCTTACTACGTGGTTACTTAGTCTATTCCATTAACTACTCTGTTGGTAAACCAGTTCTTGTCAGTTTCCTTCTTAAGTCTAAAATTGTCCAGTTTAAACCCATTAGTACCTTTTCCGCCATCTCCACTACTTCTTTGATTTCTGAACATATTCATATTATCAATATACTCTTCTCCTATCCTTCAAGTAGATCCTTCGATCACAAAAAAACGAAACTATTCTTCTCCAGTTTCTCGACATAAAATAAATAAATAGATAAAATAGAACATTAAATAAAGAAATGAAAGGTGACAGTGATAATAGCAATAATAGTAATAATGATATTAATGATAGATTAGGTACCGAAACAGCCATGTAAGAACCAATACGTCTGTTGCTGTTCATTTGTCCATGTAACTCATTGTCTTATCTCTTCGCCAGGCGTCCAGTGATTGAAACTTACCCTCTCCTTCCGACCCTGTCCCTTACATACTAATGTCCGAATCTTGTTCTTTGTTGAATCTCTGGTAGTTTGTCCTCTTTCTGATGACCGTAAGTCCTCACGCTCAGAGGGACACGAGTTCAAAGCTTCGCGAGGGCCGGGCCTGATTGTTTGAAGTACATTTGTTCCATTATATATATATATATGTATATATATATATATATATATATATATATATATATATATATATATATATATATATATACATATATATACACCACACACACACACACACACACACACACACACACACACACACACACACACACACACACACACACACACATATATATATATATATATATATATATGTGTGTGTGTGTGTGTGTGTGTGTGTGTGTGTACACACGCACACACACGCATGCGTTATGTCCTTATGGCATAGACTGATTTTTACAACCCAACATAAGTAGCCTTTAGATTAACCCTCATTAAATTAATTTTGACTCATTTTCACTGGTTATTGTAGCACATAAGATAAATGTGGCGGCTTCGACTATCAGTCATTAACCTCTTTACGATCAATCTTTATGTGTCATAATAGTTTGTGGTTGCCCTCGATCACGTGACCCCTGGGGGCGATGTTGCAACCTCCCCCCTTCCCCCCCTCCGCTGCAACCTGCCGTTTCGGGCCTCATACGTCATAATTACGTCACTGTTAGTCTAATACGTCATCGTCGTACACTGTGATGTAGATCCGGGTTGTCATGTCTGTGTGTAGATGGATGATACATAACAAACGCACATGGATACACATACACACGCATACACACAAACACATGCGCACACAGACACATACATGCACATACGTATGTACATATACATATAGATATACATGTGCAACATCTGCATATACATGTAGCCTGCATATACATATGCTCGTATATGTATGCGTTTGTATATATGTATACGAGATAAAGAAATAGAGATAAAATGAGTAGAGAGAGAGAGAGAGAGAGAGAGTGAGAGAGAACGAGATAGAGAATGAGAGAGAAAGAAAGAGAGAGTGAGGGAGAATGAGAGAGAAAGAGAGATGGAGGGAGAGTGATAGAATGATAGAGAGAGAATGAGGGGGAGAAAGAGGGAGAAAGACGACTAAATCACTCAGTCGACGAGTCAGTCGACAAGACAGTGGACGAGTCAGGAGGAGGAGGAGGAGGAGGAATGCTCTGGACTCGTCTTACGGGGAGGAAAAAAGTGACTCGGGAAACAGCAACGTATAACAACTCGGCGTAACTCGATATGACGAGGAGGAGGAGGAGGAGGAGGAGAGTGAGGAGTAGGAAGAAAAGGAGTAAGTGGAGGAAGAGGGGAGGTGGAAGAGTGGGAGGGTGAGGAAGAAAAGGAGGAAGAGGAGAGGAGGAGGAGGGGAAGAAGAGAAGGAAGATGAGGGCTGGAGGAGGAGGAGGGTGAGAAGGAGGAGAAGGAAGAAGGGAGGAGAAGGTGGTTGAGGAGGAGAAGGAAAGTGAGGGGAGGTGGAGGAGGAGAAAGAGAGTAACAAGGGCAGGAGAGCGAGAAATGGAATGGAGGAGTATGGAGGAGGAGGAGGAAGAAGAGGCATCCGCTGGAGGGAAAGATGGAGGTAGGCAGGAAGAATGGAGGGGGAGGGTATAATTGTAGAACTCGGGGGGAAGTGGTAGGGGGAGGGGAATGGGGGAGAGGGGAGAGGAGGGGCAGGAGGAAGAATAGGGAGGGAAGAGGAGGAGAGGGGAGAGGAAGGGAGTGGTGTGGGAAGGGGAGAGGAGGGAGTAAGGTAAGGGGGAGGGGGAGGGAAGGGTAGGAGGTAAGGTCAGGTAACGGGAGGGGAGGGGGGGAAGGAGAGGGGGTATGGGTGAAAAAAACGGGCCTTGCACTCGTACCTGAACGTACCAGAAACGTACCGGAACGTACCGAAACGTACTTCCTCATGACGCATTCGGATCATTATAAGACGTATTAAACGTAGCTATCAACGGAACAAAATATATAAGGAGAATCGCAAGGGGGGGAGGGTAGAAGGAAGGGGGGGAAGGGGAAAGGAGAAGGAGGGGGGCAAGGGGGGAGATTAGATAGGACAACATAAGGACCAGGATATGGGGACTAAATTCGGGGAAGTCTTTTATGAATGGATGGGGAGAGTGTGCTGCAAGATCAAGGATGTGGAGTGTGTGGAGTCGAGGATAATAACAACAATAACAACAACAACAATAAGAGAAGCACAAACATTAATGATAATGATAAAAATTATAGTATTATTGATAATGATACTAATGATGATGATGATAATAATAATAATAATAATAATCATAATAATAATAAATTATAATGATAGTAATTATAATGATAATAGTAATAATAATGATAATAAAATTAATAGTAATAATAATATTAATGATAATAACAGTGATGATAACACCTTCCCTCCCCCTCCTTTTACCCCCTCCTCCTCCTCCTCCTCCTCCTCCTCCTCCTCCTCCTCCTCCTCCTCCTCCTCCTCCTCCTCCTCCTCCTTCTTCTTCTTCTTCTTCTTCTTCTTCTTCTTCTTCTTCTCTTCTTCTTCTTCCCTTTGCTACGCGTGGTACAAATGTATGAGGAACATAAGCAATCGTGATGAGTCCAGGAAGAAAAGGAAGAGGGGAGGGGAGGAGAAACAGGAGGAAGTGGAGGAGGAAGAGGAGCAGGGGGAGAGGGGTGGAGAAACAGGAGGAAATGGAGGAGGAGGAAGAGGAGCAGGAGGAGAGGGGTAGAGGAAGAAGAGACGAAGGAGGGGGAGGGGTAGGAGGAGGAGGAGAAGGGTGGAAGAGGAGTTAAAGGGTGGTGGAGGAGGAGGAGGAGAAGGAAGTGGAGGAGGAGGAGAAGGAGGAGGAGGAAGAAGAAGTGGAAGTGGAGGCCGAAGAGGCTCGTGGCTAGATCCCAACCTAGATAACTCCTTCCCTCCCTCCCTCCGTCCCTCGCTCCCTCTCTCGCTTCCTTACTCGCTCCCTCCTCCCGCTCCCTCGCTCCCTCAATCCCTCGACTTGCTTTGGTATCGCACCGACCGCAGGCCCATCTCTCTCTTATCTCTAATATCTCCCGCTGTCTCTCTGCCCCGCTTTGCCTATTCGTTTTCTCCTTACCTTTCTCCCTCCCTCCCTCTGTGTCTTTCTATCTCTCCTTGTGCATCTCTTCTCTTTTCTTCTCTCTATTTCTCTCTCCGTCTCCCTCTCCTTCTCTCTCTCTCTCGCTTTCTCCCTCTCTCTCCGTCTCCCCCCCCCTCTCTCTCTCTCTCTCTCTCTCTCTCTCTCTCTCTCTCTCTTTCTCCCTCTCTCTCCGTCTCCCCCCCTCTCTCTCTCTCTCTCTCCGTCTCTCTCTCTCTCTCTCTCTCTCTCTCTCTCTCTCTCTCTCCGTCTCCCTCTCTCTCCGTCTCCCTCTCCTCTCTCTCTGTCTCCCTCTCTCCTTCTCTCTCTCTCTCTCTCCCTTCTTCTCTCTCTCTGTCTCCCTCTCTCCTTCACTTTCTCTTTCTCTCTCTGTAACTGATCTTACCTTCTTCCTTATTTTTAACTTCGTGTCATTATATTTTGTTTTCTTTTTCCTGCCATCGTTTTCTCTTCACCTCTTTCGCAATTATTTTATTTTTTTAGTCTAATCTTTTTATGTTCCCCCCTCAAACAAAAAAGATATGAAGAGAAAGGGAGAAAATAGAAAGAGACTTTTCCGTCTTTTTATTTTTATCTCCCTCCATCCTCCCTTCTTTCCCTTCCTCCATACTCCCTCCCTCCCTTCTTTCCCTTCATCATTCCTCCTTCCCTCCCTCCCTCTCTCCCTCTGTCCCTCCCTCCCTCCCTCCCTCCCTCCCCCAATCTCTCGGCTGACGTCAAAACTCTTTTCTTCATGTTTCCTCCCTTTCCTCCCCTTTCCCCCTTCTGGCCACACTCTTCCGCTCTCCCACCCTCCCTCTCCTCCCTCCCCCACTCCCTCACTCACTCACTCACTCTCCGTCTCCCACCCTCTCTTCCTCCCTCTCTCCCTCTCTCCCTACTTCCTTCCCTCCTTTTCTCTCCCTCCCTCCCTCGCCCTCCCTCTCTTCCTTCCCACCTCCGTCTCCTCCTTTTTCAACTTCCATTCCTCCTTTCCTCTCTTCCTCCCTCTCTTCCCATTCCCTCTCCTTCACCTTCCTCCTTCTCCCTTCCTCCCTCCTTACCCCTCCTTTCCCCTCCTTTCCCCTCTCCCTCCCCCTCCCTCACCCTTGCTCTCCCCTCCCTCCGTTCCTTCCACCCTTCCTCCGTTCCTTCCACCCTCCCTTCCTTCCTCCCAACCTTCCTCCCTCCCCAACCTCCCACCCTTCCTCCCTCTCTCCCTACTTCCTTCCCTCCTTTTCTCTCTCTCTCCCTCTTCCTTCCTCTCTTCTTCCTACCCTCCCTCCCTCCCTCTTCCTCCCTCTCTTCCTTCCCACCTCCGTCTCCTCCTTCCCACCTCCGTCTCCTCCTTTTTCAACTTCCATTCCTCCTTTCCTCTCTTCCTCCCTCTCTTCCCATTCCCTCTCCTTCCCCTTCCTCCTTCTCCCTTCCTCCCTCTTTACCCCTCCTTTCCCCTCCTTTCCCCTCTCCCTCCCCTCTCCCTCACCCTTGTTCTCCCCTCCCTCCGTTCCTCCCACCCTTCCTCCGTTCCTCCCACCCTCCCTCCCTTTCCCCACCCTCCCTCCCTTTCCCCACCCTCCCTCCCTTCCCCCACCCTCCTTTTCTTCCTCCCACCCTTCCTCCCTCCCTTCCTTCCTCCCTCCCTCCCTCCCTCCCTCCTTCCCTCCCTCCTTCCCCCTCCTTTCCCCTCCTTTCCCCTTTCCCTTGCTCTCCCCTCCTTCCGTTCCTCCCACCCTTCCTCTGTTCCTCCCACGCTTCCTCTCTTCCCTCCCTTCCCCTCCCCCTCCCTTCCCCTTCCCCTTCCCTTTCCCTTGGGTGACCCCTCCCTCCGTTCCTCCCACCCTCTCTCTCTCTCTTCCTCCCTCCACCTCCCACCCCCTCTCTCCCCCTCCCCCTCCCACCCAGCGCCTGGCGAGGTTCTTCAAACAGATTCCCTGATAGTCGTCGCCGTGCGCATAATTTCTTCCCTAAATTGGCCCCCTTATCCGCCGGGCGGATCTCAGGGGCGTCGCCCGCACACCCACACGCCCACACGCCCGCCCGCCACTTGACGGAGGGCCCCTCCAAGTGGTCAGGGGGGGGGTCACGGGGTCAGTGCTTACCTGAGTCAAATTCTCAGCAGTTATGGGAAATTATTTGATTTTTTGAATTTAATTTTATTATTATTATTATTATTATTATTATTATTATTATTATTATTATTTTCTTTTTTGATAACCATGATAACATTGATGTGTACTTCAAGAACTTATATATATATATATATATATATATATATATATATATATATGTATATATGTGTGTGTGTATGTGTGTATATGTATATGTATATACATTTGAATATATAAATATATAAGTATGTATGTTTGTATGCATAAAACGTATGTATGCATAGTCGTACGTGTGTATGTATGAACGTCTTCCCTCAACCTCAGCGCTGATTGGCTGACCAATTTGATGGCGAACTAAACTCGAAAAAGTCGATTGAAGCACCACCCCCCTTGCCACTCGGAGGATGCAGCAGGGTATCCCCCCTCCTCTCTACCACTCTTCCCTTCCTCCCTACCCCAATCCTCTCCTCCTCCCCACCACCTCCTCCCCTCTCTCGTCCCCTCCCTCATCCGAGACGCCTGCAGCCTTTTTGCAATGCCCTTCTTCCTGCCCCATCACTTGCACCATTTCTCCAACATCAATCACCACCACCATCATCATCACCTTCATCACCCATATATGTGGTATACACATTTATATATATATATACATATTTGAGACTGAAGGTTGAGGAAGTAGAAGAGAATTAATGGGAGGAATTGAATGTTTTTAACGTTCCGACCCTTTGGGTCTTCATCACAAAGCAATATGCTGTAATGCCTGCCAGATTTGTGATCAAGACCCTAATAGTAGTAACGATAAAGGCATTAAAATTCTCCAATTAATCTTCGTCTACTTTCTCAATCTTCAGTCGCATTTGTCATTTTATATATATATATATATATATATATATATATATATATATATGTGTGTGTGTGTGTGTGTATATATGCACATATATATAATATATATATATATACATATATGCAACAGTAATCACAAAAAACACGTGAATAAAGATTTTTGCTTGTAACCACGAGGAAATTAAAGATCTTTAATTTCCTCGTGGTTACAAGCAAAAAAAAAAAAAAAAAAAAAAAAAAAAAAAAAAAAAAAATATATATATATATATATATATATATATATATATATGTGTGTGTATATGTGCATGTATGTGTGTATATGTATATATATATATATATATGTACACGTGTGTGTGTATATGATATATATATATATATATATATATATACATGCATACATATGTGTGTGTGTGTGTGTGTGTGTGTGTGTACGTATGTAGATATATCATCTTCGAGAGCTGACACCTTGACGTTAGTAAGTACTCTTCAATATCTTTATGAGTGCAAGAGCTATGTTGAGAGGTGCCACTCTTGTCGCATATATATGTACATGTATATCTATATGAATATCATATATATATATATATATATAAATATGTATATATATATATATACATACGTATATAAACATATATTCATATATTTATATCTATCTCTCTATATATATACTGTTTATATATATATATATATATATATATATATATACATATGTATATAAACATATATATTCACATATATATCTATATATATATATATTATATATATATATATATATATATGTGTGGGTGGGTGGGTGGGTGGGTTTGTGTGTGTGTGTGTGTGTGTGTGTGTGTGCGCGCTCGCCTGTTTGTATACATGTGCGTGTGTACACGTGTGTGTGCGTGTGTGTATGTATAGGTACATGTGCGTGCATGTGGACAAGTGTATTTGTGTCGGTGTGAACGTATGTGTACGCCTTTAGATACTAAATTATTCACTTTATATACGTTTACCCACTCCTTGGATTGATGTGTGTGTGTCTACCTCATATGGTTCTATTGGTCTTTGGGGGGGGAGAAGGGGAGGGGGAGGGTGGGAACCCTTTCTGAAGAGAAGAGTTATGAACCTCCCCCTCACCCTCCCCTCCACTCCCTCTTTCCCCTCCCCTTACTCTGTCCTTCCCTCTCCCCTCCCCCCTTTCTTTCCTTCTTTTCTCCCCCACCCTCTCCCCTCCCCTTCCTCCCCTCTCCTCTCTCCTCCCTCTACCTTTCCCCCCCCTCCCGTTTTTTCAAGATATCTTGCCCACCCGTGCGACATTCTATGCAACTCTGTCCCATCAAACTTCTTGGGTCTCGAGTTCGACTCCAGCCCTCGGACACCAAGCATCTGGATCATATATCTCTTCTCCCCTCCCTCCCTTCCTCCACCTCCTTATCCTCCCCTCATCACCCTTACAGATCTGAGACTGTCTAATTAACTTGTCTCTTCCCATAACTCTCTTTCTCTATCTCTCTCTCTCTCTCTCTCTCTCTCTCTCTCTCTATATATATATATATATATACATATATGTATATATATATATATATATATATATATATATTTATATATATATATATATATATATATACATATATATCCTTCTCTCTCTCTCTTTCAATCGTCTGGTCTTCGACAAAATGAAATACCTGAAGGTCCAAGGATTTAAAAATTTAAGCGATATTTTCAATTTTCGCCGTGTAGCACCATACCTACCTGCCTACCTACACACACACACAAACACACACACACACACACACACACACACACACACACACTCGGTGGCGCAGTTGGTAGAGCGCTGAGCTGCCACGAAAGTGGCCCGCAGCTCTTGGTTCGAATCCTGCCCAGGGCCGAAATTATTTCGGTACTGCTGCGCTTCGGGTCGTTACTCTGACTCTCGTGGGCAGGGAATTGTGTGTGTGTGTGTGTGAAAGGTCATAGCATTACCCATAGATCGGACCTACGAGCTCTGAGCTCTCTTCCGGGAGGGAAATAGCTGTCGATCACGAGTCCAACACGTGATCCAACGACCAAGTGAACACACACACACACACACACACACACACACACACACACACACACACACACACACACACACACACACACACACACACACACACACACACACACATATATATATATATATATATACACATACATACATACATACATACATACATACATACATGCATGCATAAATACATACATAAATACAAAAACAGATACATGCATAAATACATACATACATAGACACATACATACATGCATAAATAAATACATAAAACAAAACAAATACATACATACATGCATAAATGCATACACACATACATACATACATACATACATAAATACAAAAACATACATACATACATACATACATACATGCATACATACATACATACATAGACACATACATACATACATACATAGACACATACATACACAGAGAAGGGAATTGGAATGAAGGGGAAGGGAAGGGGAACAGCAGTTAGGGGGGGGGAGTTAGGGGGGGGCGGGTTATGAGCGACCCCGGAAATGTTCCGGTGAGCTTATAAGCTTCCGGAACGAAAGTTGTGACGCCTCTATGTGTGTATGTGTGTGTGTGTGTTTGTGTGTGTGTGTGTGTGTGTGTGTATGTGTGTGTGCATTTGTGCGTGTATTTATTCTTCAGTGTGTTTGAGAACATATGTGTATGTATGTGTGTGTGTTTGTGGGTGTACTTGTGCGTGTGTGTGTATGTGTGTACATGAGTATGTGTGTGTGTATTTGTGTTTGTATGCGTACGTTAGCTCTGTTAATGTGTGTGTGTGTGCGTGTGTATGTGTGTGTGTGTGTGTGCGTGTATATGTGCGTGCATGTGTGTTCATATGCATGTGTATGTGTGTGTGTATTTGCGTTTGTATGTGCACGTTAGCTCTGTTAATGTGTGTGTGTGTATGCATGTGCATGTGTATGTGCGTGTATATGTGTTGGGTCACTTGCCGGTAGTTGGACGGTAGTTAAGTTGTGGCCTGAAGTATTCTGGAGTTGTATTCAACTACTATCGAGTCTTCTCTGTACGTTTTGTGGTTACTGTCTCTGAGGGGATCCTCTTTTCGCAGCGATTGGCTCGATTTTACTTTAGAAAATTAAGAACAGTGGGGACTTTTTTTTCTCCTTTCGATGGAATGATAATAATGATAGCAATAATAGTAATAACAATGATAATAATAATAATAATAATAATAATAATAATAATAATAATAATAGTAATAATAATAGTAATAATAATAATAATAATAATAATAGCAATGAAAAATAATAATGATAATAATAATAATAAAGTGATAATGATATTAATAGTAATGATAAAAATAATAATAATTATAGTAGTGATAATGATAATAATAATGATTATAATAATAATAATGATTATAGTAATAATGACAATAATGCTGATATAATAATAATGGTAATAGCAGTAATAACATTGACAATGACAACAACAACAATAATAAAAACAATAACAACAATAGTATTAAGAATGTTGTGGCCATATAAGGATCACAACAGTCTTGGAGACGCCCCGCGCAAATGGAGACAAATCGGCGAGCGGCGGCTTCGGCCGCATCCAGGGCGTAAATCAGCGTACAAAATGAGGATTAGCCTCGACTCGAGGACCTCCCCCTCCGCCTCCACCTCCACCTTCTCCTCGGACAAGGGCGATCCATCACTCAGACTCGAGTTGTTACAAAGGCTTTCCATCCTGAAGGCTTTCAAGTCCCAATCATCCAACTACAAAGGCTCTCTCTCTCTCTCTCTCTCTCTCTCTCTCTCTCTCTCTCTCTCTCTCTCTCTCTCTCTCTCTCTCTCTGTATGCCTCACTCTTTTTTCTCATTCTCTGTCTGTCTGCCTCACTCTCTGTCTGTCTACCTCTCCCTTTTTTCTTCCTGTCTGCCTCATTTTTTTCTTATTCTCTCTCTCTCTCTGTCTCTCTCTCTCTCTCTCTCTCTCTCTCTCTCTCTCTCTCTCTCTCTCTCTCTCTCTCTCTTTCTGTCTGTCTGTCTACCTCTCCCTCTCTGTCTCTTTCTCCCTGTCTGCCTCACTCTTTTTCTCATTCTCTCTCTCTTTCTCTCTCTCGCTCTCTCTTTCTCTGTATATATGTCTGCCTCTCCCTCTCTCTGCCTCACTCTTTTTCTCATTCTCTCCCTCTCTCCGTCTGCCTCACTCTTTTTCTCATTCTCTCTCTCTTTCTCTCTCTCGCTCTCTCTTTCTCTGTATGTATGTCTGCCTCTCCCTCTCTCTGCCTCACTTTTTTCTCATTCTTTCTCTCTTTCTGTCTCTCTCACTCACTCACTCACTCAATCACGCTTACACACTCATGTCTAAAGGTATATGAAGAAATACATTTTTCCACCTACTCGTATCCCAGACTCGAACATAGATTGAAGTCTAAATATGATCGTTGGAAATCGAGGATATAGATTAAACTAGAACTGTACATTAATTTGAGGCTAGGTAGGGTAAATTGGAGAACAGGAGACGGGACCAAACGAGCGTTGCCCCTTTCCTGTATACCAAACTTATGTAAATACGCACACAGACACACACAGTGAATGCCAGAATTATACACAAGTTCAAGAATAAATTGGATGTGGAGAAATACGAAAACGGGTCACAACGAGCATAGCTCTCGTCCCGTAAAATACAACTAGGTAAATACAACCAGGTAAATACACACACATACACACACAAACACACAGAGGCATACATACACACACACACATACACAAACACACACACACACACACACACACACACACACACACACACACACACACACACACACACTGATGAATGAAGCAGAGGAAGACATATGTAAGGAACTGAGCGATAAATTCTCGGTGTGTGTATACGAATTCAAGCCCTTTGACAAGGCAGCAAAAGAGGTAAACTCGCTTAACTTAACCCTTTCACGTCTATTCACGGGTCATACATTTGGTCTGACTGCCGCCAGGCGATTTATGAATCGGGTTACAAGAGCAGAGACCTTTTGGTCCATAACAGGGTGGTGGAAAAAAGTATATATATATGTGTACTGTGTATTTCAGGTCCATAATCTTATTACACAGTAGATTTAACACGACATAATTTCATATTTATTCATCCTCCTAATTTTTTTTTCCTAATTTTTCATTTAACGTTCCGACTACCGGGAGCCATCTTCAGTATAATCACATATCCTTTCAAAAAAGTTTACAGTGAAACTAGTCAGGAATAAAACTCGGTTTCAGACTCCAGTCTTTCCTCTTACTACCCACTTCAACTTGTCAGACTGTCTCAATATCGTGGATAATACAATATTAAGCTGGTACTACACGGTCACATATTATTGCACAATATTCCTTATTGTACAATATTTTTGACGACGTAGAGATGGTATTGAAGAATGACAATATATTAAAGACATCCAATGTACATGCCAGACACGGGTGCCTCTTCAGTACCATCCCTCCACTGTTAATAATATTGCGCAATACGAAATATTGCGCAATAATATTGATCGTGCAGGGCTCGCTTTACACAGTAGACATTTACATGATTGGCAATTAAGGGATTGGTTTCTGGGGGAGATGAAGAAAAGTCTGTAGGAAAATGAAAGGATATTTGTGTATAAAAAGGACTGTTTATATATTTATTAATCTATTTATTTACTCATTTATTTATCTCTTTACCTATATATTTATTGATTTAGCTATTTATTTATTTATCTCTTTACCTATATATTGATCGATTTAGCTATTTATTTATTTATCTCTTTACTTATTTATTCATCCTTATTTATCTAGCAATTTATTTATTCATTTATCTATTTATCTATTACTTTGTTCATGTATTAATTTATTAATTCATTTATTTATGATTTATTTATTTATTTATTTACATATTTGTTTAGATTATTGTTGACTTGTTAATCAATTAATTTGTTTATTTATCTATTTACATATTTATTTAGTTTGTTATTGACTTTATTAATCAGTTTTTTACTTATCTAGTAATTTGCTTGACAATAGACAACAATGGTTGTTGACCAGATTGGCTCAGTGCGTCTCAGAGCTAGAAGGGAGCGGATGTAGGGCTGAGGGGAGAGGGCGGCGGGATTTGTTCTTGTGATTATTATTAGATAAATGTATGTTCTAACCCATGTTAGATTAGATATTAGATATGAGAGATCGTTTTCTAATATAAACGCCTTCTAACATGTTAGATTTTCTAACATTGTCCCATTTTGTGACACGAAGATTGTTAGAATAATGTTAATAGATTTAACATATTGGAAATCGTCGTCGAGTTCCCATCATCAAGTAATCTTTAAATCATATATTTTTGTGTTTGCGTGACGTCATTGCTTGTGCATGGCAAGTTATGATGCCATGGACATCATTTCTCATGTATCTCGGTCCTTCCCGCTCTTCACATAATTACAAATAATTTGTACTCTTGACTCTGTGTTTGTTTTGAGCTTTGCTCTAAATCCTAAGACGGGTATCTAGTTACCAAGGGTACCTTCCGTGGGAGCCCTATGGTCGCTCGCGACCCCTTCGGGCCCCATTAGTTATAGGTTTGTTAGTTAGACGTTTGTCTTAAAAAAGAAAAAAGACGTCATTACCTCGTTGAGAACAATGACGTCATCGAGTGACATTATATGATGTACGTGTGACGTCATTGTTTTCTTGGATAAAATGGGAAAGTGCTGTCACATTATGACGTCTCACAAACACACACAAACGAACACAGGAACACAAACACACACACACACACACACACACACACACACACACACACACACACACACACACACACACACACACACACACACACGACTCGGTGGCGCAGCTGGTAGAACGATGAACTACTAGCATGGTGGTGCGCGTAGTGCTTAGTTCGAATCCTGCCCAGGGCCGAAATTAATTTCGGTACAGCTGCGCTTCGGGTCGTTACTCTGACTCTCGTGGGCGGGGAGTTGGGGGTGTGTGTGTGTGTGAAAGGTCATAGCATTACCCATAGATCGGACCTACGAGCTCTGAGCTCTCTTCCAGGAGGGAAATAGCTGTCGATCACGAGTCGAACACGTGATCCAAAAGACCAAGTGAATACACACACACACACACACACACACACACACACACACACATACACAAACGAACATATACACGCTCGAACACACACACAAACAATCGATGGTGCGTGGTAGAGTCCCCGGCTGCCACTACGGTGGTCCGGGTTCGAATCCCACCTAGGGTTGAAATAATTTCAGTATCGCTGCACTGCGAGTCTTTACTCCAACTATCGTGGGCGGGGAATTGTGTGTGTTGTGTGTGTGTGCGTGTAAGGTCACAGCATTATCCATAGATCGGTCATGTATGAGTTCTGAGCTCTCTTCCGATAGGGAAATAGCTGTCGATCACGAGTCCAACACGTGATCCAAGACCATGGTGAATCACACACACACACACACACACACACACACACACACACACACACACACACACACACACACACACACACACACACACACACAGCTCGGTGGCGGATTGGTAAAGCACTGGCCTCACAAGCCAGAGAACCGGGGTTCGATTCCCCGGTCGGGCGGAGATAAGTTGGGTTTGCCTCCTTTCACGTGTAGCCCCTGTTCACCTAGCAGCGAGTGGGTACGGGACGTTAGTCAAGGAGTTGTGACCTTGCTGTCCCGGTGTGTGGTGTGTGAGTGGTCTCAGACCTACCCAGAGATCGGCTAATAAGGAGCTCTGAGCTCACTGCCGTAGGGTGGTGTCTGGCTGTCTCGACAGAGACTGCAGCAGATCCGAGGTGAATACACACACAAACACACAC
>NC_134784.1:53711850-53746850 GCF_046742065.1 Oratosquilla oratoria | reverse complement strand
GTGTGTGTGTGTGTATTCATGTATGTGAGCAAGATATGTTTACATACTACCCCGTTTGTGTGTGTTTTTGTGTGTTGGTCCGTCATAACACAAGCTGAAGAACGCTTTTCAACCTCCTCATCCTCCTCTTCTTCTTCCTCGTCCTCCTGCTCTTCCTCTTCCTTTTCTTCCCCTGCCTCTTTCTCCCCTTCTTCCTCCTCCTCCTCTTCCTCCTCCTCTTCCTCTTCCTCTTCCTCCTCCTCCTCCTCCTCTTCCTCCTCTTTTTCCTCCTCCTTTTCCTCCTAATCTTCCTCCTCCTCCTCTTTTATCTCCTCCTCCTCCTTTTCCTCCTAATATTCCTATTCCTCCTCCTCCTCCTTCTTTTCCTCCTAATCTTCCTCTTTCTCCTCCTCCTCCTCCTTCTACTCCTCTTCCTTTCCTCCTCCAACCCGACACTTGAAAAAAGAGACGTCACAACCTTGACATCACACATAATGCTCATGACGTTATGACACGACATACATATGACATCACAGCATGAGGGTAACGAAATATTGACATATTTGTACAGTAACGATGATTAGGCTACTACCACAAGCGTGTCGCGCCTCCTACCTGGCATCCTTTTTGGGTAAGCGCGTTGCATGTAGCTTCGATTAATAAAATTATTATCAACCTCCTACTTTTCACATCGAAGCAAAACATCCCCATCATAAAAAAAAAAATAATGTTCTAAACAATCGTTGGACGATCATCGTTGAGCCGTGAACGATCATCGTTGAGTGATATAATCGCATCGAGGAAAACGTAGCTTTAGGTCACACTCACCACACCTGTGCACACGGCAGGTCGTGACGTCCTGCCTTGGTATCGATACACGTCACGTGATGTATGACGTCACCTGCTGCATGATATCACGTGATATATGACGTTACATGCTGTATGACGTCGCCTGATGGAAGACATCACGTTAAACATGACGTCACATGATGTATGACGTCATTTTATATATGACGTCACGGTATATGATGTCACGTTTTGTATAACGTCTCATGTCATGTGGTGTTACAGTGTGACGTGTACGACATCACACATCACATGATTTCATATGGTGTTAGTATCTAGCGTGTGACGTCACACATCACGTGATATCACGTGATTGTGGGAGTGAGTTCCTCAGCTGATTAAGATCGAACGGCACTAGCCAGAATAAAATCATAACAAAATGAAGAGAGCAATGTTGATTCACAATGTGATTCGACTTGGCACTTTGTCGTTTCAGGATAATTCCTTTCTCACTCCGTCTCACTCCATCACTCCACGAGTTAGGAAATAGTACTCCATCAATCTCCACACTCTAGGCACACGACTGCTCGACTCCAGGTCAGCCTGTTTTATTTTTATTTTATTTATTTATTATTATTGTTATTGCTGTGGATGTGCTGTGTCTTGCGACACTGCTTCTGACCCAGGGCAGTGGACAGGATGCAGTGATGACCCGTCATCCAGGAGGTGCCAAAATCGGAGGGTGGGAGGAGGGTGGAGGGGAGTGGAATATATGGGAAATGAAATGGGTGGGAGTGATTTCTATGCCTTTTTCATTTTGGCTAACCCCCGTGTAAGGGGGAAAAAGCCTTTGGTATATGTATGTATGTATGTATTATTTTGTCTGCGTTGGAATCGCCTCAACTGATTTGTTCTTCCATCTTTCCTTCTCTGAATGCCGTCAGACGATTTTATTATCAAACTTAGGTAAGAACAGGATCTATACTCCCTTCATACCGAACCACCAACAAAATCATCCATAAAATAGACCACATTGGTAAAAAATAAAATAAATAAATAAATAAATACATATATAAAGAAAAGAGGAAAGAAGGCAACAATGGAGGAACTCCACTCCACACACTCCTCCAGCACTCCCTGCAACTCCACAAAACTCCCCAAGACTCCACAAGCTTCTGTTTACGTGACAAGCGCTCGAAAACTCCCTAACTGGACTCGGACATATGAAAACATTCAGTTTCAAAAAACAAACAAGCATCGCTGTAGGAGGGAACCCGCACGAGATCCGAGATACTTCTAGTGCTCGTTTCTAAAATGCTGGGACGCATTGTCTAGCTTAAACTCCTTTTTGCACGTTATCTAGTTTAAGCTAACTATTATGCCTCTAACTAGACGTAACACATAATAAATTCGTTAGAATAATATTGGGTTAAATGCGTACATACATATACCAAAGGCTTTTATCCCCCTTATAAGGGAGGTAGCCAAAAAACAAAGGCAAAGAAACCACTCCCACCCATTCCATCCCTATCACACTCCACTCCCCTCCACCCTCTTCCCTCCCTCTTATCTTGGCACCTCCTGGATGACGGGTCATCCCTGCATCTTGTCCACTGCGCTGGGTCAGAAGCAGTGTTGCAAGACACAGCACATCCACAGCAAGGCCGCTTCATTAAATCGGCGACCCCCCCCCCTCTCTCCGTCCCCGCACGCAGAAAAGAAGACGGGGAGAAACCCCTTCGGGCTGTGTCAATTTTTTTCTCATGCATACTTCCTCACCCCCCCATCCCCCACCCACTCCCCCTCAAGGATTACAACATCATCCATATACAACCATTCTCCATTCGCCCCTATCTTCTGTCCTCTCCCGTCCTTCCTCAACAGACATTTCCCTCTTCCCCAAAGCCCCTTTCACCCCATCCATCCATCTCATCCTAGATCGCCCCCTGATGTTCACTCCTTCCACATCTGCCTTCCACTCCTGTTTTACAAGTCTTTCTTCACTCATTCTTTCCATGTGTCCAAACCACCCCAATACTCTTTCATCCACCCTATCTCCCAACTCCCTTTCCACCCCCGTTCTCCTCCTCACCTCCTCATTTCTCACCCTATCCAGCCTAGTAACCCCTATCATACTTCTCAGATACCTCATCTCAAACACATTCAAACTGCTCTCTTCCTCTCTTATGTTCCATGTTTCTGCCCCATACAGTGCTGTCGGCACAATCACTCTTTCATACAATCTCCTCTTAGCATCCATTCCCAAATGTCTATTTCTCATTACACTTTTTAATCCACCAAGGCATTTACTCGCTTCTCTCAATCTACATTCTACCTCCACTCCACCCTTTCCTGCCACATCCGCACCCAAGTATCTAAAACTATCCACTTCCTCCAGTCTCTCTCCCTTAATACTCACTTCCAGTCTGCTGCCACTTTCACCCTTTGTACATCTCATCACCTTACTTTTACCCACATTTATCTTCAACTTCCTTCTTTCACACACTTTCCCAAACTCTGTCTTCAACTTCCTCAATCCCTCCTCTGATCCTGCTACAAGCGCAGTGTCGTCCGCAAACAACAACTGGCTTATCTCCCACTTTTCTCCATTTTCTTTAACCATCTCCAATCCCTGACCCACTACCCTTGCAATTACCTCTCGCACCACCCCATCCATGTATAAATTGAACAGCCAGGGTGACATAACACATCCCTGACGAAGTTCCACCTTTACCTCAAACCACTCACTCTTTCCATTTCTAATCCTGACACATGCTCTACTACTCTCGTAAAAAATCTTGACAGCTCCTAAAAGCTTTCCTCCTATCCCGTATATCTACAATACCTCCCACAGTGCCTTCCTGTCTACTCTGTCATAAGCCTTTTCCAGATCCATAAAACCCCCAAAACATCCTTACCTTTTCCTATAGCTTTCTCATATATCTGTCTTACTACAAAGATCTGATCTACGCAAAACCTACCTGTCCTAAACCCACACTGTTCCTCACCAATTACTCCCTACTCCCTCTGTTCCTCTCCTAATCCTCTCAATCAAGACCCTCCCATAAGCCTTTCCAGATACACTTAACAAGCTAATCCCTCTGAAACTACTACACTCACACTTGTCCCCCCTTTACTCTTGTAAAAAAAAAATGAAAAAAATATACCAAATAGAGAAGCACATAAAAAATATAAGATAAAATACGATAAGAATAAAAATATTTAATGAAATATTATGGAATTTTTTGTTTCGTTTTTTTTTTCTTCATATTTTCATTAAACTATTCTTAGCATCCGACTTAGTTATGGACCAAAAGGTCTCCTGTCGGAATGTTCCATTGTAAATCCATTGTAATCCATTGTAATAGTATAGGCTTGGGTCCCGACCCAAAAATATCCTGTTCAGCCCGGGGTCCGCTCCTTCAGCGACTGAATAATAAAATCCGTTGACGCCAAACCAATGCAATCTATATAGAGAGGTACGACCCCCCCAGCGGCCGATAAGATAAGAATGATCTCTTATCAAGTGATAAGATGAACAAGTGCACCTATTGAATGCATTTATGGCATTCTTGATGTCTATTTTCCTGAAGGAGACTGCAGGAGACCATAATGCCTACACTAGGCAGTTCCATGTCAATTACCACCTGTTTCAGAGCTCACTACATGGTTACTAAGTCTGTTCCATTCGTTGACCAGCCTATTAGTAAACCAATTCTTGCCTATTCGCTTCTTAAATCTAAATTTGTCCAATTCAAATCCATTACTGCGAGTCCTGCCCTGTTGTCTTAATATGATGACCTTCCTTGGTTCAAAAGTTCACAGACATTTGATAACACTGATTGAACATGTGTTGTACATCAATGTATAGATTATTTTTCTATTTTTTCTAAATTGGTTTTAGAATTTTGATTGTGTTACACGTGACTGCTCAGCGGGAGGTTCATTTCGACTGTTGTTAGTGCTACTTTTGTTCGCTATGATTATCGTTCAGCGATGATCGTTCAGCGATTATTCCTCAACGATTATCATTCAACGATTATCGCTCAACGATAATCGTTCAACGATTGTCTAGAACACTAATTCATCATTCTTGAAAGGGGTTGTTTTGCTTTGAGCTGGAAAGTACGAGGCTGATAATTTTATTAATCGAAGCTACAACCAACGCGCTTACCCAAATAGGATGCCAGGTAGGAGGCGCATCACCCGTCATTGGCTGTGATGCATGACGTTACGTGATATATGACGTCACGTGATGTATGACGTCACATGGTGCATGACGTCACATTATGTATGACGTCACATAATATTATGATGTCACGTGTTGTATGACGTCTCATGCCACGTGGTGTTACAGTGTGACGTGTATGACATCACATCACATGATGTCACATGGTGTTAGTATCTAGTGTGTGTGACGTCACACATCACGTGATATCACGTGACTGTGAGAGCACCGAGGACGTATATTTAGTGGTACTCACTCACTAACATCCAAAAGCACACTAACCTCGATACTATTCAGGTCTTTAACAAGAAGGATGCAGACAAGGTCATCATATTAAGACAACAGGGCAGAACTCGCATTAATGGATTTGAATTGGACAATTTTAGGTTTAAGAAGGAAATAAGCAAGAACTGGTTTACTAATAGGAGTTAACGAATGGAATAGACTTAGTAACCATGTAGTAGTGAGCGCTGAGACAATTGGTTGTTTTAAGCGAAAACGAGACAGCTTTATAGAATGGGATAGGTGGTAAGGAACAAGGAACTGCCAAGTGTAGGCCTTAAGGTCTCTTGCAGTGTCCTCCATTCAAAGATAAAAGAGATGGTAAATGATCGGCAAGGGAAGATAACTTTATAGATAGGGATGATAGGTGATAATGGACATGGAACTGTCTAATGTAGGCCTTATGGTCTCCTGCAACCTCCATTCTTATGTTCCCCAGTAAGAACTCCACCACTGAACGAACTCTCCACGTCGTTCTTGTGGCGTTATTTATTGATTTTATGCTGCCTGTCGCCAGGTGATTTTATTCAATTAAATTTTCGGATTTTATCAGATCCCCTCTAGAGAGGCAGCGGCAGGAGGGTGAAGGCTCGCATCAAGTTGGGGCTGCTGGGCTGGCTAGGTTAGGTTACGTTTAGTTTTATCTTAAGACATAGTCCATCCTATCAGCTGCTCCGTGAAATATATACATATTTCTCTTATTTTCCTCTCTGGAGGTCGAGACAGACAGACAGAGAGAGAGAGAGAGAGAGAGAGAGAGAGAGAGAGAGAGAGAGAGAGGGGGGGAGGGAGGGAGAGATGGAGAGAGAGAGAGAGATGGAGAGAGAGAGGGGGGGGAAAGAAAGATAGAGAGTTAGAAAGAGAGAGAGAGAGAGAGAGAGAAAGAGAGTCGAGAGAGAGAGAGAGAGAGGGGGGGTATCTGTTACTGCGGGCGACTGGTCGTCAAACCGATGGAATGAAGAAAACAACATCAACAACAACCACAACAACAACATCATCATCAACAACCACAACAACATCATCATCAACAACCACAACATCATCATCATCAACAATAACAATAACTATACAGTCGTGTAAAAACGTTGTAAGACAAAATAAAATCTTGAGTCATTATTTTTGCCCTGTTTTAGTTTAGTTTATTTGTTATTGTTTTCATTGTCATTTGTATTGTTACTACTATTAGTGTAAATATTTACATCATCATCATCTTTAATGATCTCGTGTTTAGTCTTTTCACACACACACATACACACACACACACACACACACACACACACACACACACACACACACACACACACACACACACACATACAAACACACACCAGTGTATTTTTTCAGTTGATGTAAATTGGCCCCCACAAAAAAAAATAATGATAATAAAAATAAATAGATTGAAACGCATTCAATACATACATACATACATACATATATAATATACATACATATATATATATATATATATATATATATATATATATATATATATATATGTATATAAATTGAGATATTTATCATAAAATGATTAATTAATTGGCGTTTTCACAGTCGTTGTTGGGGCTCGTTCTAACGACTACGAGGACACAGGGTTGCCAATCTCTCCTCTACGACCAGTGATACCAATCCCAAGGAAATGAACACGAAATCAGCTTGGCGTTAGTGAGCGTGCCAAGGAATACGAAACAGACGGGTTTCACAGTCACGGAATCCGTCGTTTGTGCGCGCACCAATGTCGGGCCAGTATGATTGGCGTTCCCTAAGGTTGGCTGCCCTGGGGAATTCGTATTCGTTCAAACGAACCCCAACACGAACTGTGAAATCGGATTGAAAATATATGGAGTTTTCTTACCTTGTATGAGGAGTGTGGAGAGGAGTACGAGGACGAAGTGGAAGTGGTGGAGGTAAGTGGAAGAAGGAGGTGGATGCATCCTGTTGTGTCTGTGCTGGTGGAGAAGCCTGAGATCGATCCCAACGTTGGGTTTATTTATTTAATATTTATTATATATTATTATTATATATATTTTTTGCTTTGTCACAAGTACTTATTTTGAGCACTTGTAACAGGTCCTTGTTACTAAGGTACTGTTATCTATCCAAGTTACCAGAGTACTTGTAAACTAGTACTAGTTTTCCAAAACACTAGTTCGATAAACCCTTACAGCCTTGTCGTCCATCTGCTAGTACTAGTTACTTGTTGTACTAGCACAAGTAACCTAGTAGATCTTATCTAGTTTCCTAATCTAAGCACTGCTAAATGATCGTCCTTATGTAGCTACACATTTTTTTCCCTCTAATTAGCCAATGTTTTGTTTCACTGTCTCGTTATCTGATACGGACGATAAGAATCTGATACTTTAGTGTTTTTGGACCTTTTCTGATCCCCTAAATCCATGTAAAAGATCTTCTTTTGTTTTTATAAAGAATCGAATTGCCTTAAGAAGTCGAAAAAGATTTTATTCCGTTTTCTGAGGGTATTATCACATTTAAAACATATTTTTCTCTCAAATCTTAGTTACAAAATGTAAGTTTCTTTTATATAAAATACCAACAGAGGTATGTGAGATCTTAAGATAGTTGCAGTATATAGATGGCGCCTTGTTTCTTTCATTGGCTGAGCTAATTACATCACATAACCGTTCCTTGTCTTGCGTTCATTAATTCAAGTATTCATATTTTTGTATTTGCATATTCTTTCTCTATCTACAGTACAGCCATCTGCACCTCAGTACCTATTAAAAAAATCCTATTTAACTTATCTTTTGAGTATTTTCTTTTCTTATTTTGGTACTATTTTTTTGCGTAAATCATTATTTGGATATATGTTCTAGATTTTTTCTTTGTTATTTTTTTGCACCTTTTGATCATGTTCAGAGCATTCGTTTCTCATTGAAAATTATATTTTCATTCAAATTTTACAAACACTTGCAAACACAACTGGATTTTTTTTTATTTATTATTGTTCTCGTATGTCTGTCATCATTCATTTTAAATTCATGAATAAGTATTTACTCAAATTATTAACACAAAATAACACAGGGTATTGGAAATATTATTTGTTCTTCCTCTTTTTAATAAAAACGGTATACACACTATCATCATGAATTGGCAACATATAGTTAATATTTTCTTTAGCGATTGCGCGACGACTTTACACAATGTTCAATAATATATCGTTTACACTTTTACAAGACTCCCCGCTAGTTTATCATTGCTTGTTGCCTTTATCTGACATTAGCACACGTATATTTTCCATGTAGACGTAAGCTCAAACTACTTTATATTCACGACAGAAGCGGCCAAGTCAAGCAATTACATAGACACAGATTTATAACTCGACAACAATGACGTCAAAGGCGTTCAGGCAACTTTTGACGCATTTGATATTTATTGCAGATGATGACGGTTCTTTGGGTCGAGCCAGACCTATATATATATTTTTTTCTCACTTTTTCAAATTGATTCAGTTTAAATGCACTTTTTTCACTCTCTCCGTATAGTTTCATAAAACATTACTCACGCTAAATACAACAATAATTTTATCATATACGTCACTGAAAATAGATACACTAACACGATATTGTAATATAAAATGAGAGAGAAATTGATAATAGGCACTGAACACTATTGTGAAATAGAACCGATCATTCAGTCCATCTATCTTTTCTACACCAAATATGGAACAATACAAGAACTTTTTTCGTAGCCACTCAGACAATTTATTACGATTATCTCTTTCATAGAATCACTGTCACATATAACAATATTTTCTTAATTCTACATACGCTTTATTCCTTCACTTTAGATAATACTAACAAGTAGGACTGTTTTTATTTACAATGATAAATTTGTCCAATTCTTTTTGCAACGAAGTCAACGGTCGGCCTTCACGCTCAGCGGCGACATGACGTCATATCGATCTGGAAGAGAGAGACCAAACATGAAGTTTTAAGTTTGTCATTAGAGCTCAGAATATGTCAAAACAGTAGCAGCTGTATTAGTACTGCATGTGAAACAGCTGCACAGTGTGAAGGGAGAATGGTGATTACTTCCATAAAAACTATTTCTGATGTTTGTATCACAGCAGGAGTGGTTGTTTAGACAATAAACAACGAGAGTTATTTTTGCTTTAGGATATGGTGATTGTTGTTGCTGTTTCTGAGTACTAAGGAAATGAAGATTTTATCGACGTAGTGAGAAGTGATAGATATGAAAAAGAAGCATATAATAATAACTTACTGCTTAAAGTGTACACACTGAGCATGCATGCGACTGCGTGTACACTGTGTGTGTGTGTGTGTGTGTATGTAAAATGGTTTGTTTTGTCTACATATTGGGAACACCATAAAGAAGATGGACGTGCTGATCAAAAGGTTTGTGTTTTTTGCCAAAACAACCGAATGTCCATCTTCGGTTCCCTCCCTCCCTCGCCATGTAAATTCAAATCAAGTTGAAATTGGAACGGGAAAATAGAATAAGATAAAGTAGAATGAATATAACTAAGTAATAAATTCGATTCAAATTGAAACTTGAATTAGAAATAGAATGTAATAGAATAAAATAAGATAAAATAAATGGAATTAATAAAATAATAAATTTAATCCAAAATAGAGATCTAACAGAAAAATGTATATATAAAGAACCTAACTTCTTGTTGAGAATGGTAAAAGTAAATCCAATCATATTGTGTATATATATATATATATATATATATATATATATATATATATATATATATAAATATATATAATATATATATATATATGTATATATATATATATATATATATATACACACATATATATATATATATATATATATATATATATATATATATATATATATATATTATACACTTTTATATTTAAAGAAAATAAAATTCGAACCATAATTGATTATCGCACGATAGCTACTTGCAACAGTAGATGCACAGCGCAAGACAAGACAGTATCTCATAAAATATACGACACTCGAGGTCTCCCTCAGTCGACGACGCCGAATCTCGACCCCGCTGTAGTGAACAGGATCAACGAAGATGACGAAGCAGAGAGAGGAGGGAGAGAAGAAGGGGGAGAGGGGGGAGGATCAAATCAGTGATACCTTAGAAGAGATGGAGATAAGGAGAGAGAGAGAGATAGAGAAGTGGAATAAGATAATCTCTGGGTATGATACTATCTCCCCCCTCTCCCCCTCTCCCCCTCCCTCTCCCCCCACTCTCCCCCTCTCCCCCCAAGAAAAAAAATGACACAAGGGAATGTGAGAAAGAGAACTATGATCTTGCCTCTGTCGTGTGTTCTGTTGTAACACGAACACGCGCACATGAGCACGCATACACAATGCGCGCGCGCGCACGCACATCCTTCGCGCAAATGTGTAGGGAAGACGGATGTGCGCGCGCACGCATACGCGCATGTACGCGCATAATGTGAGCGTACATGTACACAAAGTACATGTACTCTAACGCACACTCAGTACATACGTGGACACGCGCGCGCACGCCTATGTACAATTGGCGTCACTCATAAGTACTACATTTCTTAATCCGTGTATGGGATATTGATGGCATAATTTAGATTCAATATATCAAGGTATTTAGTGACCCCTACGGAACCGAGTCACGAAGTATTGTGACGCCACCAAGGATAGAGGCGCTGGTTATCGATTTAATTATCTATTTATTCATATATTTTTATTTATATATATTTAGTTATTAATTTATGTATTCATTTGTTTGTTTATTTATCTATTTATCTATTTATATGGTTTTTATTTCTTGAATTGTCTATTATTTTTCTATTTACATCTTTTTATTTATTCATTTATCCATTTATCTGTTTGTTCAGTTCATGCATCTAGCTTCGTTATAGACTAAATGGTCAACTTATTTTTTCTTGCTGGCATTCATTAGCTTCACACAAATTTCCTTGCACATATTCATGTACACATGTACACACGCACACACACTCTTCCCGTAATATACAACTAGGTAAATACACATACACACACACACACACACACACACGCAAACACACACATGACATTTTATTATTATAACCTTTATTAAAATCTTTAGTATTTTTTAGTTTAATCCAATGTTCCCCATCTCAGAAGGACATGGTTACGCCGACACCAGCGCCAAACCGTTGGCGGAGAAATCTCGAACTAAACTTTTTTTTTTTTTTTTTTTTTTTTAAGAGCGTAGTACTCCAAGGACTGAAATAGATTAGTGAAAAAAATATATATATTATATTCTGGTTCGGCTTCGGTTGATTTTATTTCATATTCTTAAACATCGTTTCCACCATGACACACTTAATTGGTTTTATTCTGGTTAAAATAAAGTTTTAGTTTGTGGCAAGATAAAGGAGTTAAGGGTTAATCAATAATTTAATTACCCGCGGCCCCCAGGTAACCGGTAACACCCACCGATTTGGCCCTTACGTCTCTCAAGGAAGAAAGAAAAAATATAAAAATGAAAAAAATAAAAAGATAATATAAAAATATAAAAATAATAGAAACTGTGAAAATGTAAAACATAAATAAAAGGCATAAATGTGTTTGAAATGTAAAAATGAAAAAGTAGAAAAATAAAGAAAATATGGAGACTGTAAAAATGTAAAACATAAATAAAAAGGCATAAATGTGTGTAAAGATGGAAAGATGTAAAAAATTAAAACGTGAAAATGAAAAACATGAAACGTGGAGAAATGTAAAAACATGAATTTATAAAATGTAAAAATGAGCGTAATAAGGCCATTTCTGTATTGATACTGTTCTTATGCTGGCTGGTGCCCTGAACGCAGATTTACTAAAGAGCGGCTCTTGCTTGTACTGGGAGTGATTTTTTTTTCATGTCCTGGGAGTGATTTTTTTTTCGTGTCTTCGGAGTCTGAGGGAGTACAGAGGTTGCGGGTGGGGAGTGCCAGGGAGTATTTGATTTATGATTTTTTTTTTTTTTTTTTTTTTTTTTTTTTTTTTAGGTGTTGGAGTAGTAGGTTGTTGCTGGTTTGTTGATCTTGTTATTGTTATTGTTTCTTGTTACTATTGTTATGGTTATTGTTGCTAATGTTTGTTGATATTGTTGCTATTGTTGTTGTTACTTGTTGGTTGTTATTACTATTTTTGTTTGTTGAAATTGTTGTTGTTACTTGGTTGTTGATATTGTTGTTGTTACTTGGTTGTTGTTGCTATTGTTTTTGTTACTTGTTGGTTGATGTTGCTTTTGTTGCTGTTGTTGTTACTTGTTGTTGCTTTTGTTGTTGTTGTTTGTTGGTATTGTTGCTATTGTTGTTGTTTGTTGATATTGTTGTTGTTTGTTGATATTGTTGTTGCTATTGTTGTTGTTTGTTGATGTTGTTGTTATTGTTGGTTGATGTTGCTATTGTTGTTGTTTGTTGATAATGTTATTGTTGGTTGATGTTGCTATTGTTGTTGTTTGTTGATGTTGTAATTTTTGGTTGATGTTGCTATTGCTGTTGTTGTTACTTGTTGGTTTTTATTGTTGTTGTTATTTGTTGGTCGTTATTGTTGTTGTTACTTGTTGGCTGTTGTTCCTGTTGTTTGTTGATATTGTTGTTGTTTGGTGTCTCATAGCTCCTGTCGCCTGCATCCGATTCACAGGAAATTTATCTTAACTGAGTATCTTAACTGAACATGGTTAACTCTATTTCATATAACTTTTTTGGTTTTGGCGATAGACTTAACAGAGTTTGGTCTGGTTAAGCCCTGAGGTTAAGGTGGTCGTAGGAGGTTAAGATCTTGGAATTAACTCGGTTTTATGATGACTTAACCCTAATAGAGATTTTATTCGGGTTAAGTCTTGCTTTGTGTCGCATTTCTGGGGTTAATAATCGTCATAGGGAAAAAAAAAACAAGAATGAAACTCAAACATTATTTACAAAAAACTGAAGCATATTAGGTTTTTTATTTTATTTTATCTTATTTTTTTCTATTCATTTTATTTTATTTTATTTTTTTATTCTGGCTGGACGGAGGTGGGGGCGTGGGGGAATTCACCAAAGTAATAAAACCAAGCCTCAGGGTTAAACGAGAAAGGGTTAACCCTCTTCTCTCTAGAGATAATCCCTTTCCATTAACATAAATCGCCCAAACTGTTCCTCTCTCTCTCTCTCTCTCTCTCTCTCTCTCTCTCTCTCTCTCTCTCTCTCTCTCTCTCTCTCTCTCTCTCTCTCTCTCTCTCTCTCTGTGTGTGTGTGTGTGTGTGTGTGTGTATGTGTGTGTGCGCGCGCGCTTCACCACGGTCTTGGATCACGTATTGGACTCGTGATCGACAGCTATTATCCTCCCTGATGACCTCAGAGCTCATATTTGTCCGATCTATGTGTGTGTGTGTGTGTGTGTGTGTGTGTGTGTGCGTGTGTGTGTGTGTGTGCGCGCGAAAGACAGAGAGAAAGAAAACGCTTATATCAGTTTGTGTAAGTTTGTGTATTTTAATGTGACGTAAAACATGTACTTCATGTCACACGTCACGTTGGCATGTCCTAACGACCTGACCAGGTGCACGTCAGACCTGAAAGGGTCGTTACGGATTGCCCGCATAACCAAACTACTCAAGAACCCCGTTACCGTTACGCTATCCGTCACATTCTCTTCCTTCCTCGTTACGTGCGCGTGACGGAGGTATGACGTAACCGTAACGCAGGTTGGCGTTACCGTTACAAAGGAGTGACGTAACGTATGGGGTGTGAAGTCACTTTTTATTCATGTGTGGTGTTAACGGGGTCAGGGGATTTTTTTATCTGCTTATTTGATTTTGATTAATTAATTTATTTATCTATTTATTTGTTATTATATTTTAATTGATGGAAAATGCTATTAATATTTATAGGCGATTCTGTTGTTACCTACCCGGCATGGAGAAAGGAGAAAAAGAGAGAGAGAGAGAGAGAAGGTGGGAGAAAAAGAGAGAGAGAGAGAGAGAGAGAGAGAGAGGGTGGGAGAAAGAGAGAGAGAGAGAGAGAGAAGAGAAGGAGGGAGAAAGAGAGCTAGAGAGAGAGAAAAGAGAGAGAGATTGTGAGAGAGGGAGAAAGAGAGCTAGAGAGAGAAAAAAGAGAGAGACACTGAGAGATAGATAGATAGAGAGAGAGATGGGGGGGGGGCTCCGTACTTAGGACCGAAGCACAATAAGTCAGCGTCGCTCAGGAGACGCCGATCTCCGCGGGGATCTCCATTGTCTCCTCCTCCTGTGTCAGCTGTCCTCTCCGGAGCGTGTCAGCCAGCGTGTCAGCCAGCGTGTCACCTCCATTACACAAGTGACGGAGGGGTACGGGGGGAGGGGGAGGGGGCGGGCGCGCGAGCATGCCTGAACATATATGTAAATACGTGCGCGCACGCACACACACACACACACACACACACACACACACACACACACACACACACACACACACACACACACACACACACACACACACACACGACTCGCTGGCGTAGTGGTTAGAGTTCCCGGCCGCCACTACGGCGGTCCGGGTTCGAATCCCGCCCAGGTCTGAAATAATTTCAGTATCGCTGCGCTGCGAGTCGTTACTCCAACTCCCGTGGGCGGGGAGTTGGGGTGTGTGTGTGCGTGTAAGGTCACAACATTACCCATAGATCGGTAATATATGAGCTCTGAGCTCTCTTCTGGTAGGGAAATAGCTGTCGATCACGAGTTCAACACGAGATCCAAGACCATTGTGAATCACACACACACACACGCACACACACATTCATACATTTTTGCATAAATGCAAACATGATCAAATATAGAGAGAAGGGAAGAGAGGAGATGATAAAAGAGAGGCGATGGTTGTAAGGCTAACAGACAGACAGGCTGACAGACAGATGGGGAGACAGACAGACAGACAGGCACAGGGATACATTGGAAGAAACATGATGTGAGCAATAAGATATGCATCTTAAAAACCCATGATAAATTTGATAAAGTCAACAACAATAAATAAATTGATCAATGTTAATTAATGAAATAATAACAAAAATAAATAATAGATGATAAATATTACCAAGTCACAATTGACATTGTTTATCAATAAATATTTGGTTTTTAATCTTACCTCAAAGGAGTGATGGTAACATAAATTTACAGTAATTCACATTCAACATCGTGTTTTCGTGATGGTCTGTCTTGTTCTTACAGAGAATCACAAACGAATCACAGTCCTAACTCAGTATCCCATATGCATGGGATTCTCACAACTTCGAATTATATTCAGAGATTCCCATTGTACCCTTCGTCATTTGACTTTTAAAAACATCTACCTTTGTTCATGGTTTTCACTTTCGTCTAGTCCCACAATATCTTTTGATCAAAACCATAAACCCCCCCATACTTTGTAGTCTGATCCCCAGGTAGCCTGTGTCTAACATACCTTCAGTCTAACTTCATCTTTAAATTCGTTGCTAAGATTGTTTTGCCCGAGGTCAAATCTCAGGCAGGATACGTCAGTTTACGGTATTTATACGATGATTAGGATGAACACGACGTGGGGTCTCCATACCTGAATGTAAACAAATGACGTCACAGAAGCGGCATGAGAACGCGACGTGACGTCATCAAACCTCGGTATTGTCTTTTCATGACTCGTATAGCTAAATATAATGAAAAAAAAACACATTTGAATAATAATCACATAAGTATTCCGTCTTTTATCATATTACATATTCGTGGTATGTATAAACGTCTGTGTTCACAGTTGGCTTATGTAATTCTATATCTTATATTCTTGAACCTGTTAGGTCCTTGTGTTTGGGATCAGATCGCTTAAGATACGTTGAAGACCATATCATCTATCTTCAAATGTCTAACTCTTCTTCTCTCGCTCTCTGTCTCTCTCTAGTTTATAATTTTTCACAATTCTTTTTCACCTTTCTTTTTAACATTCTTGGTTTTAATATTTTGTTGCTAATTATGAAGTACCACGAATATTGATAAAATGTTTTATATTTTTGGGGAGAAAAAAAAGAATATCATCTGATAGGAAAAGGACTGATGTAGTTTTCAGTCACTAATCTGATAGTCTGCCATCTTAGTTACATTTCGTAACGAACAAATCTCCATTAGGTTAATCTTAATTGTGTTTAACCACTTCACTAACTGAAATGGTCTTATGGTAGTGTAAACAAGAGAAAGTGATCATCATTACATATACCCGCTGGCTGAGCGAGTTAGGGCGTCATTACTTGCGATGATGGAGATCGAGGGGATGGCGGTTCGAATCCTGCCACCGGCGAAGTTGAACCAAGGGCATGGTTAATTAAATTCTACGCTACAAAGTCCTCTAAAAGGGGTACCGTCCTAGCATTCTGATGAGAGAAGTTTGTGACATTCAACTATATATATATATATATATATATATATATATATATATATATATATATATACAAACATATGTATATACATATATGTGTATACAAATGCTTGTGTACATACATGATACATATGTATGTGTTTGTGTATATGGATATAAATGTGTACATACATATATGATATATATGTGTGACTGTGTGTGTGTGTATGGATACACATGTGTACATACATATATGATATATATATATATATATATATATATATATTGTGTGTGTGTGTGTGTGTGTGTGTGTGTGTGTATGGATATAAATGTGTGCATACATATATGATATGTATGTGAAATTGTGTGTGTGCGTATGGATATACATGAATACATATATGAAATTTATTAGTGTGTGTGTGTGGATTAACATGTGTACATACTTATATAATACATATGTGAGATTGTGTATGTGCGTATGGATATGAATGTGTACATATATAAAATAAAGGAGTGTGTGTGTGTGTGTGTGTGTGGATACACGTGTACATACCTATATAATATATATGTGCGCGTGTGCGTGCGTCTGTGTGTGTTTGTGTGTGTGTGATGGAATAAACGAATAGTTAAATGATTTAGTAAAGAAATGGTATCTTGTCTATCGCACAGAAGATCCGAGTTATGTGACAAGACACGAGGACACGAGAGGACACGATGGCGGGAAAACGGGAGGAAAAACATTAAGAGGACAACTTGTCCTGAAATCCGATCCCCCGTCAGCCAAGACGGAATTGGCCAATTTACGTCAACGTGTAACGGCTTCATTATCTGAGACGTATGGGCGTATGTAAACACTATATATACTGGCCAAGGGGGCTGTCCCGTCCTTCCCCCTATCGTGACTTATGGACTAAGTAATGACTGGGGACCAAGACGTACGCTTTGATAATGTCGTAATTGACCTGATTTTGTATATTTAGGGTTTAAGTGTGTGCCCGCATACACCCGTGTACACACGCATACACGCACACAGACACATACAGACAGGTGGTAATAGGTGGTAATGGATGTAGAACAGCCTAGTATACAGTAGGCCTTATATGTGTGTGCGGTCTCCTTCCTTCTTATGTTCTCCTGTTCTTACACACACACACACACACACACACACACACACACACACACACACACACACACACACACACACACTTGGTGGCGCAGTGGTAGCGATCTCAACTGTTATCACAGCGGTCCGAATTCGAATCCTGCCCAGGACTGAAATAATTTCAGTATCGCTGCGCTGCGAGTCGTTACTCCAACTCTCCTGGGCGGGGAGTTGGGTGTGTGTGTGCGTGTAAGGTGACAGTGTTACCCATACATCGGTCATACGAGCTCTGAGCTCTCTTCCGGGGGGGATAATGGCTGTCGATCGCGAGTCCAACGCGTGATCCGAGACCATGGTGAATCACACACACACACACACACACACACACACACACACACACACACACACACACACACACACACACACACACACACACACACACACACACACACACGCACACGCACACACTTAGCCAAATGTTTGGTACATATATTCGTAGTACACACACACATATTACACACACATACTCACACATACAGACATAACATACATACGTAGTACAAACACACACACGCACGCGCGCGCACGCGCACACATTTAGCCAAATGTATGGGAGGCAGGCATCTATAACACGAACGTGTTCGGATGCTCGTAAACGTCGAACAATTGTTCGAATCGACCTCTTTGACTTGGGCTTCACAAAGGCCCCCAGAGATAAGAGGCTGTTTTATAAGTGCCTCCTAGCAAGGGGTTGCCAGCTGAGAAAGGAAGAGGAGGAAGAGGAAGAGGAGGAGGAGGAGGAGGTGCTGCTGTGTACACAAACAGACATGAACAGTCTCTCACAAATGTTCGTCTGTTTTTATTTATCTAATTATATATATTTTTTATTTATTTTTTCTTACATTGAAGATATGAACGAATTTTGTAGTTACACAGCTATGGTGTCCTTGTCCACAAATATAGAAGCGCTGGAAAAACAACAATAACAATAACAATAACACGGGTGTGTGTGTGTGACAATAACTTGTATCATTATCACCTTTGGGTGTTTTATAATATTTTTGTATATTACTGTTATTGTTGTTGTTGTTGTAGTTGAGAGAAATTATGGACCAAATGGTCTCCTCCAGGCATGGTTTGGTATTGTATCATATTGTAGTTAGTTGTATTAGGCCGGGTATTGTATCATAGGAACATAAGAATGAAAGAGACTGCAAGAGGCCATAAGGCCTACACTAGGTAGTTCATGTTCACCAGATGCACTTTCATTTCATCCTGAAAGGAAATGAAAGTTCTGTAGATGTTTGAGTAATTGAGGAACATACGCTTGGAGACGCTGAGTAGCTTCGGACAGATTGTTCGAGCAGGACTCGAACCCACAACTAGGAGGATACGACAGTCGATGACGTCACTAGCGGTGATGTCGATCGTTTTAACTCGATGTTCTTCATAGGTCATAAACAACGTCGACTGTAAGCATCTCCCCCTTACGAGAACGTGAACGCCGTATCTAAGGTCAAGCTGGGTCACTCAGTGTTGACCTTATTCGGTATCTCTGCGCGGTCACGAATCGTCAATAAAGAAACCTTGGGTTCGAATCTTGAAACGAATGGCTCGTGTTTCGTGATTCTTTGGTTCGAATGTTAGTTCAAACGGTTTACACACACAGGGAGATGATCCACAAAGATAAGGTCATCATATTAAGACATCAGGGCAGGACTCGTTGTAATGGATTTAAATTGGACAATTTTTAATTTAAGAAATAAACAAGAACTGAGCGCTGAAACAATCGGTTGTTTTATGAGGTTAGATAACAGGTGGTAAGGGACATGGAACTGCCTAGTGTAGGCCATATGGTCTCTTGCAGTCTCCGCCATTTTTATGTTCTTAACTGGAGTCCATAAAAAACGGTTTACATGTTCACTGATGTTTTATTTATTGGGATGCTTGCACTTCGAGGTGATAGTGGTTCGAACCCTGGCACCGGCGAGTTGGACCAAGGATATGGTTCATTACATTCCACGCCACAAAGTCCTCTGTAAGGGACACTGTCCTAGCCTCCTGATAGTTTAGGATTTTCGAAACGTTAAACTGAATTATCATTTATTGTGACAAATGTTAATAGAAATGTCGTGGATTTGTTATGTTTTCTCATGGCATAGGAACCCAAGTAATCTAGCAGGATTTGTTTAGATGATAACCTCAGCGGTGACCTTTTCTTTGACGTGAGATGACCCGATGTCTAGCTTCCAGAAAGAAAGAGAGAGAGAGAGGATGGGGGGAGGGGGAAGGAAAATATAAACTGTAGGTCAAGCGATGTATTACATATACATATACGAATACATATGCGGATACATACGTACATATATATATATATATATATATATATATATATATATATATATATATATATATATGTATACATACGTACATATATATATATATATATATATATATATATATATACATACATACATACATATATATATATGTATATATATATATATATATATATATATGTATGTATACATATGTTTATACGTATACATATACAGAGAGATAGAGAAAGAGTGGGAGAGAAGGAGATAGATAGAGGAAAAGAGAGATGGTAAGGAGGGAGATTGTGGTAGAGGGGAGGGCAGGAGGAGTGACACATGGAGAGAAGTAGAAGAGAGAGTGGGAGAGTGAGTGGGCTCAGAGGCCCTTTATCCAGAAGGGTTGAACCCCTAATCAGGTTGTGGTTTCTGTGATTGGGGCCCGAGTGATTAGTGCGGTCGCCGAGACCTCGTAAAAGAAGACCAAATTCTTAACTGCGGGTCTCCCAATCTTCTTTGAAAACGAGTTATCACACTGGGCTATTTTTCCTCCAACCTCCGATTAGTCGACGGTACCGCCCACCTCCAGCAACTTTTTCCACCGTAAAATTACTATGGCAAATTAGTTTGTTTTCCTAACAAAAATACATAGAATGTTATTGGATATCCTGGAGGAAATCTATTTTCCTCCTGCATATAATCAGATTCCTTCCCGAAAGCTGCCGGCTGCAAATCAGCTCCAACTGTTGGAGGAAAAATAGCCCAGTGTGATAACGCCTTCAGACTTGTGGGTCGGGATCGCTCAATCAAACGTCTCAGAAGGGGACCACAGCCCCCCAGTAACCGGGGACGGGGAAAGGGGGGGGGAAGGGGGGGACATTGTTTTGTCTCCCCAGGGTGATAAAAATCTCAGGTACGATTGGATCTCCGTAATAGGGGGGTGGGGGTAACCTTAACATAATTTTAGTATATGGGTCGCTGTGGGCTGCGGACTCTGTGATGAAAGTGATGTGTGTGACAGGGTAAAAGGAGCAGATGCCTTGCATATTGCCCTCTGTGGTTTTGGGGACACAGAGTGTCCTCCTCGTGGGTATAAGGTATTTTTATATACGTGGACACACATACACGCGCGCACACACACACACACGCGCACACACACACACACACACACACACACACACACACACACACACACACACACACACACACACACACACACACACACACACACACACACACACACACACTCACTCACTCACTCACTCACTCACACACACACACACACACACACACACACACACACACACACACACACACACACACACACAACCCTAGATGGATGAGACGAAGGGGAGAGACGCCCCACCAAAGAGGAATTGATGGCTGGAGGGGCAAGTTGATCGAACCTGTCCGAGATTTGTTCTTGTTTTTCTTCTTCTTTGTAGGAGGAGGAGGAGTGGGAGTGGGATGTAAGGGTGGCTGCATGGGAGCTTGCTCCTCGGAGAGACCCAGGTGGGGGACTGGGGGACCAGCGTGTGAGTGAAGCGACGCGCTTCCTGGTGTATGCCTCCAACTGATGATTGATGGTGATATATTATAGTGTGTATATGTGTTTGTGTGTGACTCACCAGTCTTGGATCACGTGTTGGACTCGTGATCGACAGTTATTAATCGGATGAGAGCTCAGAGCTCGTATGACCGATGTATGGGTAATACTGTGACCTTACACGCACACACACACACACAAAACTCCCCGCCCACGAGAGTTGGAGTAACACCCCGCAGTGCAGCGATACTGAAATTATTTGAGCCCTGGTTGGGAGTCGAACCCGGACCGCCGTAGTGGCAGGCGAGAACTCTAACCACAGCGTCACGAGGTGTGTGTGCGTTTGTGTGTGTGTAGATATCATAAGATGAAAACCTCGACGTAAGCAGTCTGCCCAAACCGTGGCTATATCCACCAGAAAGACACAAAGGTGGAAGCCACGAAGGTGGTACGAGATAATGCGTTTAATGTCGGAGACTTCCACTGTACGACAGTGTACTGGGAGAAGTGCGTCACCATACCAGGGGGTCTAAGACAACTGCCCCCGGACAACTGCCCCCCCCCAGGACAACTGCCCCCCCTAGGACAACTGCCCCCCTAGGACAACCGCCCCCCTAGGACAACTGCCCCCTGAAATGTGATTTACAACAATTAGTATCATCACCACCATCACCAACTTCACCACCAGCATCAGTTGTCCAGGGGTCAATTGTCCTGTTCCCCATACCGGGATTTCCAAGTCTCAGCTTTCCTAGTCACGCGTGGATTCATAAACATCAAAATCGCATCTTTATACATGTGGATTCGTCTTTATAGGGAAACCATATTGTGGATCTTCACTGTGGAGATTTCTCCCATATAGGAAAAGTAACTTTACGATGGAGATTAAGGAGTGGAGGGTGGAGTATAAGAATGGAGTTAAGTACACGAAACGCTTGGGGCATAACTCCATACAGAGAGAAGAACAGGGGATGAGCCACTCCACATATGGGAGTAGTACTCCAAGCCTGGCTGAGTGTACATTTTATTGTACTATGACCAACTGCATACATTGTGTGTGTGAGTGTGTGTGTGATTCACCATGGTCTTGGATCACGTGTTGGACTCGTGATGGACAGCTATTTCCCTCCCGGAAGAGAGCTCAGAACTCATGATGACCGATGTATGGGTAATGTTGTGACCTTACACCCACACACACACACCCAACTCCCCGCTCACGAGAGTTTGAGTAACGACTCGCAGCGCAGCGACACTGAAATTATTTGAGCCCTGGGCGGGATTCTAACTCGGGCCACTATAGCAGTGTGTGTGTGCGCGCGCGCTCACGCAACCCTTTCGTCTGCGCTTATGCACTCATGTTGACATGTACGTTTGTGTGCGTGCATGTGTACGCGCGTGTGCATGTGTGTACACAAACCTCAAAGCTGTATGTAGTTAGTATGCAACGGATGCGCTTGCTCAGGCACGCTGGCAATATACGGTTTGCAATAGCAATGTCGATTTGCAATGAAGACGAGGTCTTCTTTATAGCTTGATAACAAGTCGATCCCAGCCACCTCCACAGCCACCTTTACTAGTATCTCCTCCTCCTTCTCCTCCTCCTCCTCCTCCTCCTCCTCCTCCTCCTCCTCATTTTCCTCCTTTTAACGCCCTTTCGTTTTTGGTCTGCGCTTCGGTCTGTCCTCTTGTGCATCAGTGTCTATAAATCAATATCTCAATAAACGTTCATTTATTATATATGCATGATTCGTCTCTGTACTGTGCATGGAGTGTCTGTGTGGGGGTGGATGTGTAGGTGGGTTTGTAGGTAAGTGTAGGTGTACATGTGTCTGTATATTTATGTATGAATGCATGTAATGTGTGTAATTACACGCACACACACACACACACACACACACACACACACACACACACACACACACACACACACACACACATATACAGTATATATATATATATATATATATATATATATAATATGTGTGTGTATGTGTGTGTGTTTCAGCCACGTTTTTATTACCACGAATGAGATTAATTTGCATATATGTATGTATACATGTGTTGTACATAGTTTAGGATAGAGTCTCTCTGTAGGAAGAAGATAAAGGCATATGTTCATGCTGGCTTATAGATAGACTTGATACGAATAAAGGAAATCGAATGAGAGAGAGAACAAGGGTCAGGCTGAAAGGACGCTGACCATCCAGTACCAAATATAGATCCAGGAAGAGCATAGAAAGCGCGATAACATTGTTGTTGTTGGTGTGGGAAAAGGCTATCATCTACTGCGTTGTAAACTTGAGATTGCTCTGGGTGAAAGGAGGAATTAACGAAGGGTAGGTGGTGATGGTAGGAGGAATTGATGAAAGATAGATGGTGATGGTTAGAGGAATTGACGAAGGGTAGATGGTGATGGTTAGAGGAATTGACGAAGGATAGATGGTGATGGTAGGAGGGATTGACGAAGGATAGATGGTGATGGTTAGAGGAATTGACGAAGGGTAGGTGGTCATGGTAGAGGGAATTGACGAAGGATAGATGTTCATGGTTAGAGGAATTGACGAAGGATAGATGGTGATGGTAGATAGGTATGGACTGAGTAGAAAGACTAAGACAAAATGTGGTTGAAATTTGAAATAAAACTGGAAAAATGGATGTGTGTGATGGGGTATCACACTGGGCTATTTTTCCTCCGACATCCTACCTCCAACCTCCATTTGAATAACTAAAATAGGACTTCGCTAACAGAAATCTAGACTTCTCTAAGAACGTTTCAACAGTGTGTCTAACATTCGTCTAGATTTACAATCTTTTAGTTCATCATTTAGCTTTGCTCTATATGACGGAAGGACAATTTGATATTTGAATATTTGAAAATTCAAATTTTGTAACCGAAGTCGTTTTTACTTAAACGAACTCTCAACGGTCGACGCTGGCGAATCTCGTGGAAGCCCAATGTGATAACCCGAGAAAGAACTAGAATTGTGGTGGTTGGAGACATAAATGCGAATATAAAAGGAAGAGTGATAGAAAGAATGTATTATGAAATAGAAAGAAAAAGTAGATAGTATAGGAAGGCCAGTGTAGTAATTATCAACGGAAAGAGATCTAATATATGAAAATGAAGAATTTGAAAAAAGGGGGAATAAAAGAAAGGAACAAGAATTGAAGTAACTAGATAATAGGAAAATATTCGGAAAATCTTATTTTATGAATAAATTAGATACAGAGGATAGTAAGAATGTAAAGAAGTAGAAATGTGTGTGATTCAACGTTGTCTTGGATCACGTGCTAGACTCGTGATCGACAGCTATTTCCTTCGCGGAAGAGAGCTCAGAGCTCATATATGACTGATCTATGGGTAATGCTGTGACCTTACACGCACACACACACACACATACACAAGTTCCCGCCCACGAGCGGGATTCGAACCCGGACCTTCGTAGTGGCAGCCGGGAACTCTACCAACTGCGCCACGAGTGTGTGTGTGTGTGTGTGCGTGTGTACATACTCGTATGTTCGTGACCTATTGTTGCCAAAATCGATTTGCAATCGTTGCACGTTCGCCTCAGAAAGTCTACAGGACAAAAGCGAACCTCGGAAATCACAAAAGAATCGAACAAAGTTTGAGAGCGTAAAAAAAAAAAAAAAAAAAAAAAATGATGTAATTAAATTTCAATAAATATAGGTAAATAAACATATGAATAAATGTAGAAATAGATAAAATTATCAATAAAAGAACATATAGATGAGTAGGTAAAGGAACATGTAAACGAATGAATACATAAATAGGTGAATATATACATAAATCAATAAATAAATGAGTATTTATAAATGAATAAACAGATAAATGAACATACAAATAGATGGATGGATAAATAAATGAATAAGGAGAAGACAGTTGAACACATGAACAACACGATAGAGAGAGAGAGCGAGAAATACCACCAAGAGACGCTTTACTGCAACCTCTACCCTCACCTTGGCCCTAAGTACTTGGATAGCCCATGGGGGAATTTTGTGTATCGGGGGGCGGGGTGGGGATGGGGGCCTTTGTTCGGACGAGTCGAGATCGGAACCCAACGTGGCAGGATAGTCGGTACTCCACAACCGGAGAAGGAGGGCGAGGGGGGGAGGAGGAGGAAATACAGATTTCACTGAAATTCTTTAGCGAAAATAGATTTCTTCTTCTTTTTCTCCCTCTTCTTCTTCTCTTGTCTTTCTTCTTCCCCTTCTTCACCTTCTTTTTCTTCTTTTTCTCCCTTTTCTTCTTCTTCGTCTCCTTCTTCTTCTTCTTCTTCTTCTTCTTCTCCTTCTTCTTCTTCTCCTTCTTCTTCTTCTTCTCCTTCTTCTGCTTCTTCTTCTTCTTCTTCTCCTTATTCTTCTTCTGCTTCTTCTTTTTCTTCTTCTTCCTCTCCTCCTTTTCTTCTTCTTCTTTTTCTTCTTCTTCTTCCTCTCATTCTTTTTCTTCTTCTTCTCCTTCTTCTTTTTTTCTTCTTCCTTTCCTCCTTTTCTTCTTCTTCTTCTTCTCCTCATTTTCTTCTTCTTTTTCTTCTGCTTCTTTATTTTTTTTCTTCTTCCTTTCCTCCTTCTCCTCGTCCTTGTTTTTCTTCTTCTTCTTCTTATCCTTCTTCTTCTTGACACAGGAGAAAAATCTTTTGTGGGGCTGACCTAATCTGAATAGAATCGCCTGACGTCATCGAGCCGAGGGAGACGTCACCGAAGTCAAGGGCTGCTTGACATCAACGAAAACCGCAAGTGTCAGCTTGTCTATCAAGGAGGAGGAAGAGGAAGAAGAGGAGGAGAGTGGTAGGTGAAGGAGGGAGAAAAGGAAGAGGAGGGGTGGGTGGAGGAGGAAGAGGAGGAGGAGGAGGAGGGGGATAGTTGAAGGAGGGAGAGAAAGAGGAGAAGTAGGAAGAGGAGGTAGGTGGAGGAGGAGGAGGAGGAGGAGAAGGAAGGTAGGTGAAGGAGGAGAAGAAGGAGGAGGTGGAGGAGAAGGAGGAGGAGGGAGGTAAATGAAGGAGGAGAAGAAAGAGGAAGTGGAGGAGGAGGAGGCGTAGGAAGAGGAAGAGGAGGAGGAAGAACGCCCTCTGACAGCGCAAATTAAATCGTCCATTTCACAGCCACCAGCTGTCCCCTCTGACAGCCCCCCGAAGCCCCCCTCTCAGCCCTCCCCCCCAGCCCCCCTCACCGTGGCATGTGGACAAAACAGCATTCAAGTAAAAAAAAAAGTAACAAACACATTTTTTCGCCATTTTGGTGCTGGTGTCAATGGTGGTGGTGATGATGATGATGAGAGTGTTGGTGCTGTTGGTGATGGTGGTGGTGTCGATGTTGATGCTGACAATAGGAAAAGAACAGACATGATATTCCACATTATCATTATTATTGTTATTATTATTAATATTATTATTGTTATTATTATTATTATTAATATTATTATTATTATTATTTTCGTTATTACTATTATTTTTGTTATTTTCTTTCTTGTTATGAGAATGAGTAAGAAGACAGACTCATTCAGCTGAATAAAATCTGACGACGAATATAGTAAGCACACGAGTGAGTGTCAGTTGACGAGTCAATATGGCGACCAAGTGTGGTTACCCCCTTCTATTCACCTCCCCTCCCCTCCCTTCCCCATCGTTAATATATTCGTTGAAAGCCTGAAAAACACCATCGATATTTCCGGGATTTAGTGAGTATTTTTAATCCCCAAGGCTTACAAATCCCCTGTGACATGAATAAAATCACATGACATCAACCAGGAATTAACTCTCTTTAAAAAATTCACCTCGCGGTAGCCATAATAAATATATTAGACGAAATATCTGCCAGTCGATTAAATAATTCTATTATTTGATTACTAAATATATTTCCCTCAGCTGGATACAATCTTCCGACGTTCCTTTGTGAAACGGTTAACGAAACAAAGGTAATTGTGATTCAAATTAAGGAACATTAAGGGAATAACGGAACAAAGAGGGCATTGGTGTCAACAACAGCCAATCAGAATCGCCAGCGTCATGACGTCATGTCGTGCGACAACAAAGGACGATTTGGCAACGCCTCAGATTTTTTTTTTCGTCTTGTAATTTTGATTAAGATAAGTTTAAACTCATTGGTGTCTTCATGAGTTCGCCCTCAGTTGAATAAAATCGCCCGGCGGCAGGTAAAATATTTATAAGATGTAAATATAAACGTGAAAGGGAAAACGAGATAGAAAAAAAGATAAATATATAAATCCTTGAAGAGTCTTGGGGCAATATGTGATTTGATTTACTTATGAATTGATTAATTTGATTATCACAATTTCATTTTGTTTTCATCTATTTATCGATTTATCTTTATACAGTCAACAGGAAATAATGTCAATCATGATCAATATTCACAGTGTAAACTATTACCTAATAAACCATAAGTATATATAAGATTACGTGTTTATGTTTGTTAATTCAGTGCCCACGCCCAAGCTGATTAAAATCACCTGACGCCAAAATGGGATAGAATCACTGGAGCAGGTCACTGTGTGTGTGTGTGCGTGATTCACACTTTTTTTATCACGTGCTGGACTCGTGATCGACAGTTATCACCCTTTTCGGATGAGCTCAGATTATGTGACCTGACTTGTGGAGTGTGTGTGCAGCGAAACTAAGCGGTTCATATTTAATATTGTTTTCATAATTTAATAAACGTTTTTTTCGTTGTCATCACTTATTTTGGGTGTGCTTTAAGTTGGCTCTAATAAATACAACTACCCAACGCACACGAAAAAACTTGCATGTAAACATACACACACGTGTGTACACATGTCTTTGTGTGGTAAAGTCGATTTGTAAAATTACAGTGCATATAATTGCGTTCCCGCACAAGTACGTACACACACACGCACACACACACCACACAGTAAATATTTTAGTATGACAATTTCAGTCATACTTTAAATATTCGCGTTTTTTTTTTCGAAAATTAAAATCAACTTTGATTTTCCCGCTATGGAATGGCATCGTGCTCTATATTTCCACTTGCTGCTGCCTGCCCATTTTATTCAGCTGAGGAGGGAAAAATGCTCCCCCTCCCTCAATGTAGTCGAATTAAGATTTATTTATTCATTATTATTATTATATCATTGTCATTATTATTATTATTATTACATTATTATTATTATTATTACATTATTATTATTATTATTATTTTCATTATTCTGATTCTTCTTCGTCTTCTTCATCTTCATCTTCTTCTCTTATTATTATTATTATTATTCTATTTTCACTCGAATTGAGTTTCCCCGTGGCATGCGTTCGAGAATGGCAAGGATGTGTGGAGAAGATTTCCACTAAAAATCGACGGAATTTCAAATAAATTCGTCCAGAAAGGTCTGGTTTTGGTGTCCTCTTCCCTTTTTACCTTATAAGTCACGGATATCGGATCCTTGTCTGATTCCAGCTGAATGCACACGTGCGTGCGTGTGTGTGTGTGTGTGTGTATGACTATGACGAATCTTCATTCCAGGAATCTTCATCATTGAAGAGAACGAAAAATTTCCTTGATTTTCGAATAGTTTCGGTGGACTCGGTACTTTCTGTCGTGTTTTATCAGTTCTTGAATATAAATGTTGGGTCATTACAGCTGATACACGTCGTTGGAAGTGTAGGCTTGACAGATTTTCTTTTTTGAAGTTGGTTCATTATCGAATGCTTGCCTGCGGATGCCTGGGAAATGTCGTCGTGGTTTCATCTCCAAGGACGAACCGTTGACGTTCTATCCACAGTCCCGAGTATTTGAATATTACCGAATTTTCTTACGATTGCAAATGAGTATGTTATCAAAAAGACAACCCGCAACATCACTGAAGGCAGTACCATCTATCTGCATCCTTGAATATGGCAGAGTTTGCAATAAAATAAAAAATAATAGAAAACAAAAAACAACAACAATAGCGACAATGAAACGACGTCTCGCCTCTCCTTGCGTGCGCGCGCAACCCGAGCCGATATGCATATGGCAACATCTCTTTGATTGATATTCAACGAAAACATTTCGTGATTATTATTTTTACTCTTCTGTAGGGGGCACTGATCGTCTTTTAATTAAATCATAGAATAACAAAAAAATTTAAGGGCAAAATTTATTGTCGAATTTGTTAATATTGCAAATAATGTAATCGATGATAAAATACAAAACGACCGTTTTTTTTGTTTTCATACGAAAGTGCACCACTACTAAGATGAAATTATAAACAAACAGGCCATATATCAACAGAAACGGTCAGTACATAGAAATGAAAACAAGGGTATAGTGAGGGTGGGGAGGATTTAATGTGTGGATAGAAAGGGGATAATTCGGAGGATATGATAAATATATATTAAATTACTGAAGAAGGGAAAAGAAAATGGAAGATCATGGTGGACGAGATTGGTGTCGATAGATCAAACCAGAAGGAGAGATGAGGACAGAGAAAGAAGAGGAGAGAGGAAATGATATATGTGTTGATACACTAAGGCAGTAACCGTGGCTAGGACGAGAAATGGCCAATAACCTGCGATCAAGCCCATACGGGCTAGCGTGCTAAGAAACGCTCTCTCTTTGAGTGTGTGTGCGCCTGAATGTCTCTTTTTCTTTCTCCTCTTTTTCTGCATTCCTCTTTCTTTGCCACACACAGACACAAATTCACCAACTTTCTATTCCCATGTGTGTGTGTTTGTGTGTGTGTGTGTCTGTGTGTGTGTGTGCATCTCATCTTACACCAACATTGCTTGAGAGACGACGCGCGTCGCCTCTCCTGTTGTGCGGTCGGCCATCCTGATTATACGTCGACATGACGTCACACCCTTTCAGCGCATTTCGTCACTCTTCGAAAACAGATGGGTTTGCAGCTGTTGTTGCTGCTGCTGCTGCTTGGTCTATGGTAAAAAATATTTCAAAGGCTAAACTAGCAAGCGACCTGATCCAACCGTTCAGCTTTTTCCTTGCAAACAGCGGGAAACAGTTTGCTTTTGATACTTTATGAAATTTCACTTGTTACTGACATTTTTACTCTCGGCCAGTCAAAAAGTTCTCTTTAAATACTGTTTGAATAAATGCCATTTTGAGGGTTCTTTTTTCATATATTTATATAATTTCTAAGTTAAGCACAAGTGGATATTAGTTTTGTCTTTGGTTGGTTATGTTTTTACAAAGGTTTCCTACCGAGTCGGTAGTCGTCGTCGCCGACATCAAACGTTTCGTTTGTTTTCAAACGAACGTACTTACCCACTGACCATGTTTGTCTTGGGACACATTTCCCCCCATTCATTTGCTATTTTTATTTCTACAGTGGGGTTTTTATTTGTTTTCACCGTTTAAGACATTTTTTCCCCCAAGCGGCACGGGCCTGTCAGCCATCGTGGTCTGTCTCTATCGATGACGTCACGTCGACTTTGGTTTGTTTGTTTCCCAAAGTGGCCACTCACGAACGTTTGCATTCCCGCTGACAGAATTACAGTCAAGGTTTACATCTAGTGCAACAGTTAGTGCAGCCTGTGGAGCCAGAGTGGAACAAATAATTACACTTTGTTGAAGAAGTCGTTTAGAATATTAGGATCATTGAGACGGGAGAGGGACTCTGCTCTTTTGTTTTCTTTGATGGTGCAGAATTCAAATCTGAACGAAGAATTTGGAATTCCCCCCCCCCCCCCGTTATTTATTACGTATACTTAATTTCGTTTATTTATGATCGTGGTAACGCTAACTTGTCATTTCTAATCCGGTAACTGGTATGAAGGGGGTTTATAAGAAAGGCAGTTATATGGTGTTAGAAAATAAATATATCTTTTATATTATGAGACATCATTTATGTACACTGCTAACTCCCCCACCCCACCTATTGTCTCACTTGGCGACGGTGATTTCGATCCTGAACGAAAACAATTGCGTTGAGCGAAGACTTTCTGTTGACCGAAACGAAAAGAAATGAACAGGATGTGAGCGGTCAGAAGAATTCAGATTACTCACAAATGATGTAATGGATAATAAGAAATAAAAGATAATAAATGAAAGAGTGAGGAGGAGGAGGAGGAGGAGGAAGAAGAGGAGTAAGAATAGAAGGGATCTCAAAGAGAAAATGAGAAGGAGAGAAAGGAGAAGGTGATGCAGAGAGAAGACATAAAAGAGGAAGAAATAAGAAAGAGAAATCAGAGAAAACGGTAATTGGGAAAAGGTGGAGAAAGAAGAAGGGGAGAATGCGATAAAGATTAATGTTTTGGGAGGGAGGGAGGGAGGGAGGGGGATCTCCAATCCCCAACCCTCAACCTCCAACTTTCAACCCCAGCCTCCAACCTTCAACCCCAACCCCCATCAATAACTTCAAATTCCCAACCCCAACCTTCAACCTCCGATCCTCAAATCCAACCCCGAGCCACCAACCTCCAAGCCCCAACCTCCAAGCCCCAACCCCCAACAGCCTACCTCCAACCCTCAACCTCCAACCTCCAAGCCCGCAACCTTGAACCCCAACCTCCAACCTCCAACCTTCATCCCCCAGCCCCCAATTTCCATCGAGTGATATCTTGGAGTATACAGAGAAGGAGGGTGGTGGAGGAAGAAAGAGGGAGAAGGAGGGAGGGGTGAAGGAGAGAGGGAGAAAAAGGGAGAGAGGAAGGGGTGTGGGAGAGGATGGGGGAGGGTGGGGAGAGAAAAGAGAGAGGGGGTGGGGAGGGTTGGGAGTGAAACGGGTGGGGGGAAAGAGAGGGAGGAAAGGCCTTAGGGGTGGGGGAGAGAGGGGGAGAATTATGGGGGGAGACGTGTGTGAAGGAGGAGATGGAGAAGAAAATGAAGAGGGAGCAAGGGTGAGAGGAGGAGGAGGAAGGGCAGGAGAAAGGTCTGGTGGAATAACCTTAATTTTAATAAGATCGCCTGACGACAGCCAGAATAATAACAAAATGGTAGAAAACCTGTTAGAAGCATAAAGGAAGAAGAGGAGGATAACGGAAATCGATTATCTCAGGTGAGGCGGTGACGTCAAGTCGACGGAGACGACGATCAGAAACAAAGAAAACGAAAGTAAAGAAAGAAAACGTGGAGGAAAGAAGAAGAAAAAGAAGAAGAAGAAGGAGACATAATAAGATATTAGCCTTTCTTCCTCTGACCAGACGCCAATACATCACCAAAAGGAAAAAGAAAAAGAAAAAAAGGATAAAAATTGAATATTTTTCTCGCGTGGCGACGAGGATATATGAATATAAAGTAGACATGTCGACGGAAAGGAGCAAAGATGGCGGCGAAAAACAGGCGCGAAAGTGAGAGATCCGTTATAAGGTGATTTTTAAAGATAAATAACGAACTTTATTTCCATATTAGATTAATGAAAACACAGAAAAAATGACTTAGCAAACCTAGTTAAGATTGACAAAGATCTTTTCATGACCAACAGCAGTGATATAGTTGGGAAATAAAAGATATAAAAATATTATTAATATCAACTAACCACTCGGCCATTATAACAATGAAGTCTCAACATGGGTGGTATCTTGTATCATTCGTAATAATATTTATTTCGTAAATGCATTTTAGGGGTGGTTAGAAAAAATGGTCGTCCTCTCTAGAAACTAGTAATCACATATCTATCTAGATAGTATTTCTATAAACTATAAACTTGGTTGAGCACTATCCGTACCTTGTAGTATTTTTCATCAAATTTTCTATTTTTCCCCAAATATTAATCTACACTGAGTTTATGTTATAGTTATAATAATGATGATAATGATAATTAATAACAATGATGATTAATGATAATAGTAACTAATTACAATGATAATAATAATAATAATAATCATTATATATCATAATTGCAATACGATGGTGTTTGTGTGCGTGCGTGTATACGTGCATGTACGTGTGTGCGCGTGCGTATGTATGTGCATGGACGTGTGTGTACGTGCACGTTGTCTGTGTGGCTGTGAAGATAGCGGCAACACGAGATAAAAGCTATTTTCACCTCTATGACCGCCAGCCTGTGAACAGAGTTCCATAAGTCTCTGTGTTGACATCAACGACGCGGTCTGCATACATCTCTTATATACCGCGTGGTACTTTCTCCCCTTCAATTAACTGACTTCAGGCGATTTTATTAATCTCACTTTGGTACCAAAATCCATACAAACTATCCTGGTGAGATGTGAGTCTTTAGATATTTTATTCTGGCGAGAAATAGGGGATTTATTAATTAAATCAAGTGTATTGTCAATTTGACATACTTTACATATTTTATTCTGGTTAACAACGCTAGACGATGAGTAAGACCTAATCTAGAACAGACCCCCAAAATATCTAGATTTTCGAATGGAAACAAATAGTTATAATGTAATTCAAATTTGTCATATATTGTATTACAATACTAAGTATTTATTTTTTCATTAAATTATATATATATATATATATATATATATATATATATATATATATATATAATTGGTTTAGTTAACTACCCTCTCCCCCGTCTTTAAATATCAGTTAAATAAATATGTAAATGATACCACGGTTGAGATAAAATAAATAAATAGATAAGATAAAATAAATAAATCAATAGATAAAAGCTTTGAAGGCATTTAATTTTCTGACAGTACAAAACCGTCCTCTCTCTTCTTCCCCGAGAGAGAGAGAGAGAGAGAGAGAGAGAGAGAGAGAGAGAGAGAGAGAGAGAGAGAGAGAGAAAGAGAGAGACAGACGACTGCGGCATCAACAAAGCTCATCCATACATAACCCTTCCTCCCCCTCTCCCCCTTCCGCCCCCCAGAGGGGGGCACTGGAGATGTTTATCATGACTAATGAGGGCCCTGGGACTTCTCCTCGTCAGCTGAATGAGATCGAGTGGCGCCAGAGAGAACCAAATGTGTCAAGTTTGCCATCAAGATGGCGTGAGGATTGGAATTGTCAGCAGGATTGTCTTGATTTTTTTTTATTTATCTAATAGTTTATTCATATTCAGTGATATATATATATATATATATATATATATACATATACATATATATATATACATATATATATATATATATATATGCGTACATACACAGAAACACACACAAACACGCTCACACATACACAGAAACACACACACACACACACACACACACACACACACACACACACACACACACACACATATATATATATATATATATATATATATATATATATATATATATATATATATATATTGAGACATTCTGACAGGTTGACGTAAGCGGAGTAGGAAACACAGGAGTCTTAGTCTTGAGTTTATTCCTGACTAGTTTCACAGGTATGAAAAAGCATACCTGCGAAACTAGTCAGACTAAGACTCCTGTGTTTCTTACTCAGTTTACGTCATATATACATTCATACATATATATATATATATATATATATATATATATATATATATATATATATATGAGTGTGTGTGTGTGTGCATGTATACGTACGTGCATGTGCGTGT
>NC_134784.1:53696850-53706850 GCF_046742065.1 Oratosquilla oratoria | reverse complement strand
TTTCGCAGTCTTTGCCCATTCAACTGGAAGAGGTTTAATACCATTGGGGCAAAATTTCCAAATTCTCTCGCGCTCTCTCTCTCTCTCTCTCTCTCTCTCTCTCTCTCTCTCTCTCTCTCTCTCTCAAAAAGAGAATATGTATATTATATATATATATATATATGTATATATATTTATATATATATATATACATATATATATATATATATATATATATATATATGTATATGAAAGAAAATTTATACACAAGGTAGTATTGCCTCCGACAAAATTATTACTATTATTAGCATCATTAGTATTGTTAATTCTTAACAATCCTCGGAGAATTGTGAACTGCTCTTTGTTTTAGAAAATGGAGCGTGGCGTTGGGAAGACCACGCCTCCATTCTCATATGGTCAACCTCCCCCCCCTCTCCCCCTTACCCCCCTCCCCCCCCGGAGCGCCACAGAAGAAAGTGTATGTAAGAAGACAAAGGTGTTAGTATATTAAGGTCATCATATCCACCCTTTAAAGGGGAATTATGGCTCTTGCGGTCCAAATCATTTCAGGTAGGAAGATGTCGGCTTTGTTGAATGAGTTTTCACACGCACACATACACGCGCGCGCACAGACACACAAACACACACATACACACACTCACACGCGCGCGCGCGCACACACAAACACACACACAGACACACACGTACAGACACTGAATAAAATCACCTAACGACAAATACAATAAACACTAACGCAACAAAGGGGTAGGAATAAATGGCCAGGGTCAATTGCGATTGATGGCTTCTTTCTGCTGTCTGTCAAGGAGCAAATCAATCTCAATCCGAAAATAGAAACCTTCGGATAACAACAGACAGTCTGACGAGCCAGGATGGGGGCAAACTAGTATTCACCTTTTGGTTAGAAATTCAGTTGTTTTTGTCTTTTTATTTTTTCTAGATTGTATGATAGAGGATGATAGATTGTGTCTATCTCCATCAATCCCTTCCCTGCCGCCAGGCGATTTTATTAATCTCTTAGGTAATCCTCATACATGTCTTAGTTTTCAGTGAGCGTATGTTGACCGCCAGTTGTCCTGGCTGAGCGCCTCCTGGCGTATGTGCGATATCTAGCGCTTCTATTTTTTTTTTTTAAGTTTATTCTCCAGTCATGAATTATTGCTACGAAACTCTGGTCCATAGGGTCAAGCCGAATTATCATCTTTGTAGATCTATGCACATTTAATATCTATTGTCAATAGTTGGACACCAAGTATTTTAGATAGAAATCTATAGAATTCTTAGCAATTATATAGAACGCAGGCGCTGTTATTTTTCCAGATGATTTTGATCTATTCTTAACACTAAATAAACAAATAAATAGATGAATAGATAAATTAATGGATCATTGAATAAATAACCTTTGTATTAAGACAAATTGATACCAACATTCGTATGAACATTCAACAAAAATTGAACAAGTGATTAATTCATTTTTGTAAACGTCAACTTAAACCCATGTTATCCATTGATCATAGTTAAATGGTGATCATTAGCAAATGTAAACACGGAAGACTCATTAACTATCAGAGCCATCTGGTTTCTAGAGTAGTAAACAACCCACATGCTGAGAGAACATGTGCCCCATCAAGGGAACCTAAAGTCACCCCTTACTGTGACTTTAATGATACTAATGAGGACTTGTGTAGAGCCTATGATTGGTGGCCAATCCACCATAGTCTTGGATCACGTGTTGGACTCGTGATTGATAGTTATGAAGCCACCGTCACACAGTCAAGATTCTCGTCAAATGTGAATTTGAAAATCTGGGAGGCGACTTCGATTACAGTATTCTAGAGTTCCTTAAGTCTAAAATGCGTCTAATATAGATTTAACTTCTTCTCTTAGTTCGTCATTCAGCGTCTCAGTATATGGGGCAAAGGTAATTCGACATTTGTTTCTACTTAAACGAACTCACTTGAGTTGCGTAGGAGTGACAAGGGTCTCTCTCTCTCTCTCTCTCTCTCTCTCTCTCTCTCTCTCTCTCTCTCTCTCTCTCTCTCTCTCTCTCACACACACACACACACACACACACACACACACACACACACACACACACACACACAGTGGTGCGGTTGGTAGATTTCCTGGCTGCCACAACAACGGTCCGTGTTCGAATTCCGCCCAGGGCTGAAATAATTTCAGTATCGCTGTGCTGCGAGTCGTTACTCCAACCCTCGTGGGCTGTGAGTTGGTGTGTGAGCATGTAAGGTCACAGAATTACCCATAGATCGGTCATACGAGCTCTGAGCTCTTTCGGGAGGGAAACAGCTGTCGATCACGAGTCCGACACGTGATCCAAAAACCAAGGTAAATCTCTCTCTCTCTCTCTCTCTCACACACACACATACACACACACACACACAACCCAGAACCCACGAGAGTTGAAGTGCCGGCTCAGAGTGCAGCGATGTTGAACTTATTTCAGCCCTGGGCAGAAATCGAACTCGGATCACGGGATTAGCTGTTGCGAATGGTATCGCTTCCCTGGTACTTTATTGGGAGCTTTTTAAGAATAAAGGTCCTTTTTAGATTTTGGGCCCCTGTTCTTCGAAAAGGCAAAACTGGGACACTACTGTAGTTCAAAAGGTCTTATTTACATATCTACGATAAGCTTTTTCTATTTCATCCAGTTGATCGCTGGAAGGTAATTTTCAGTAAGTAATACCTAACTTAACCTAACCTTAGGTTAGGTCAAGCTAGGTTAGGTCTCTGTGAAAATTTTTTTTTGGTAATTATCATTATTTATTGTTATTGTTGTTATTATTATTATAATTACCATTTATTATTATTGTTATCAATACTGATATTATTATTATTATTGGTATTATTATTATTATTGTTGTTGTTGTTTTATCATTTCTTGTAAACAAGACCATATAAATACAAAATGGAATATATGCTTAATTTTGGTAATATTATGAATAACCTTTGGATGTCTTAAATGGGGAAAATGGGGGTGATCTTTTTCTTTCAAATAATAGTTTCTCATTTTCTCAACGACGTTTGTCATCTAGCGCCCATCGTCCCAACGATTTTTCTCCGATCCTCTCTATTTTCATATCTTTCCTCAACTTTCACCATTTGCAATCTCCATCACTTCTTTCTAGAGCTTACCCCGCGCCGTCAATCCATCTACCAATTGGTCGTCTTGTGATAGGCTTCCATGTCGGTAATGCAAACAAGGTCATCATATTAAGACAACAGGGCAGGACTCGCAGTAATGGATTTAAATTGGACAGATTTAGATTTAAGAAGGAAATAGGCAAGAATTGGTTTACTAATAGGGTGGTCAACGAATGGAATAGACTTAGTAACCATGTAGTGAGCGCTGAAACTATCGGTTGTTTTAAGAAACGGTTAGACAACTTTATGGATGGGGATGACAGGTGGTAATGGACATGGAACTGCCTAGTGTAGGTCTTATGGTCTCTTGCAGTCTCCTTTATTTCTATGTTCTTATCTTGGTAGTCTTTGTTGGTCCATTCTCATTACATGTCTGTACCATCTAAGTCTATTTCTATGATTTCTATAATATATTCTAAGTTCCTTATTTGCGTATTTCCGATTCTGTCTATTTTCGTCTCCCCTTTTATACTTTCTAAGCACTTTCATCACCGTTGATCCTAGATTTGACCTTGTTTTAGTTGTAAGTGACCTTGCTTCTAATCCATATTTTAGAATTGGTTGGAGTATTGTATTATGCATTATCATTGTATTAGTAATAATAAAGATTATAAAGAAAAATGAATGTAGAGATGAAATAGGGAAATGAAGAAATAAATAAATATGTAAATAGATATACAAATAGATAGATAGAACTATAATAAAGTCAAATTGCTCGAGAGAGTTGCTAGGGTGAGTCAGGCCTTTGCCCAAGGGTGATAGTAAGGGTCTCAGACCAAGACTATACAGCGACGTTTATGGTATTGGGTCGGAGATGCTAAACAATACACCACTAGATGCGCTGACGTGTCTGTGACAGGTGAATATAGTCTTTTTTCTTTCTTTCTTTTTTAGCATGTTTTGTACGCGTTTTTAGCACTTTTTGCATGCCTTTTTAGCGTTTTTTTTACGTGTTTTTAAGAGTTTTTATTACATGTATTTCTTAGCGTATTTTTGCCATAAATTTTCTAACTTTTTTGCATAAATTGTTAGCACTTTTTGTATTTTTTTATAATTATTTTGCTCACATTTTAGCACTTTTGTTTTGCACGCGTCTTGTATAGTACATTCAGTCTGCCGTCAAGCGATTTAATTAAAATGAAGCAGCATACCCTGAATTATGAAGAATAACATAATCTATTGTGAAGCTAATTTATATAAATCTAATAAATATTTTATCTTCCAAAAATATTTTTCACTTGAGAGGGGACTCTTTTACTCTCTAAAGAGTTAAAGAGCTCTGGAGTGACGCGGGTCGAGGACGCAAACCACCAAGCTCTCTCCAAACCCCTCCAATCCAACTGCAAACTTCTCCAAACTCCCAATCCCTCCAAACACCTCTAATCCTTTCCAACCCGAATAGTTTTCAACTCCCAAAGCCCTCCAAACCCTACCAAGCTCTCTTCAAACCCCTCCAACACAACTGCAAACTCCTCATAATCCCTTCAAACTCCTCCAAACCCCTCTAATCCTTTCCAACCCGAACTCCCAAAGCTCTCCAAACCCTACCAAACTCTCTACAAACCCCTCCAATCCCACTGCAAACTCCTTCAACCTCTCCTAATCCCTCCAAAATCCTCCAAACCCCTCTAATCCTTTCCAACTCGAACAATTTTCAAATCTTTACTTCCACCTAATCCTCTCCATATCCCTCCAAACCCCTGCAATACCCTCCAACGCCCCCTTATACCTTCACCAATCTCCCTCCAAATCATTCCAACCTCCCTCCAACATACTTTCAAACCCCACCAAGTGCTCTCCAAACTCCTCCAACCCCCTTCAAACCCCTCCAATCTCCCTCCAAACCCCGCAACCTCCCTTCAAACCTCTCCAACCCCCTGAAATCCTACCAATCTCTCCAACCCCCTTCAAATCCCTCCAAACCCCACAACCTCCCTCCAAACCTCTCCAACCCTCTGAAATCCCACCAATTTCCTCCAGTCCCTGTCAAACCTCTCCAATCTCCTTCCAAATCCCACAACCTCCCTCCAAACCCCTCGAACCCCCTTTGAAACCCCACCAATCTCCTCCAACCCCATTTCAAAACCCTCCAATCTCCTTCCAAACCCCACAACCTCCCTTCAAACCCCTCGAACCCCCTTTGAAACCCCACTAATCTCCTCCAACCCCCTCCACACCCCACAAGATTCCTCCAAACCCCTCGAACCCCCTTTGAAACCCCACCAATCCCCTCCAACCCCGTCCAGCGTCGGTGTACCCTCCTCCCCTTTTCAGCAGGCTCTCGTAAAAGGCATAAAGCACAGACTTGATAACAAGGTTGACTTCTGTCTAGCCACTTGATAGGTGGGGGAGAGGGGGAAAGAGGGAGGGGGAAAGGGGGAGGGAGAAAGGGGGGGAGCTGTTTACACACATCGTATGTCTCCCCCCTCCTCCCCCCGTTCCCCTCTACGGGGTAATGTCAACAAACAAACAGTCGTGTGCCCGTGGAAAGGACTCGCCCTCGGCTGAATAAAATCGTTTGGCGCTCAGCACAGGCAGCTGGACAGGGAGCCACGGTACTCAAGAGATATGGCGGAATATAGTGGTATATATATATATATATATATATATATATATATATATATATATATATAGATATATACATCACCATTATTATTATCATTATTATTATTATTTTTATTATTATTGGTGTTATTATTATTTTATTTATTTATTTACTTATTCATTATTATTATTATTTTATATTCGAACGCATATGAGGTTGGTGACTGTTATGGAACTTTATCTAGTGTTTGATCAGAGAATTACATCTAGATGCATTTATTTATTGCTATTTATAACAAAAAATCGGTATTGCAAAGTGATTAAAACAATTTGTTTTCTTTATTGAGAATTGTTTCAAATATTCGGAAGTCTAATATTCAAAACAGGATATTACGGATAAAAGAAAGTTGCGAATAACAGAAGCACTTTCAGTAATTGTTATTTTGCGAGACACTTTTTCGTTCTGAATATTGGAAACTTACGAATATCGGCGATACCCTAATAGAGAAAGAAAAAAAATGAATAAATAAATAGATCGAAAAATATATTTGTATATTCAGAAATGGTAACGAGACTTTTTTTCACACTGTACATTTCCGGTTGGCGCTGTACAAAGTAATTTGATGTACGAGTGTAGGGGAGCTCGCAAACTCAAAATGAGCCATAAAACTCTTCTCTACGAAGAGGAAGAGGAGGAAGAGGAAGAAAAAGAGGAGGAAGGGGAAGAAGAGGAAGAGGATGAGCCGGAGGAGGAGGAAGAAGGGAAGAAGAGGAAGAGGAGGAAGAGGAAGAGGAAGAAGATTAGTAAGAGGAGGGGTGGTAGAAGAGGAGGAACAGAAAGAGGCGAAGGAAAAGGAAGAAGAGGAGGAAGAGGAAGAAGCGGAGGAGGAGGAAAAAAAGAGGAGGAAGAGGAAGAAGAAGAAGATAAGGAAGAGGTAAAGGAGGAGGAGGAGGGGGTGGCATGTATATGAATAAAATCGCCTGACGACATAATAATAAACAAATAAATAACTAAAATAAATAAACAAATAAATAAAGTGTTTTCGGAGAGGAAGACATGACGTTTGCAAAAAAATAGAATTGCAAAAAAGTTTGCTCGTATAAATAATGAAGACAGCAACCATTGCTGCACTCAACACAGGTCGTTACCCGACGGAAACGAACGAAAAGAAAACGGGAATGAACGAAAAGAAAACTGAAACGAACGAAAAGAAGACGGAATTGAGCGAAAAGAAAATGGAAATGCGCGAAAAGAATATGGATTTTTTCGTTCAATTTTCTACAACTTTCGTAAACTTTCTTGCTCAGTTTTCATTGTACTCTTGATGCTAACTAGATATTCTCTAGATTTCTTTAGATTTCTAGTGGATCTTAACCACCGATCTAACATTGTCACTATCGAAATGAATAAATTAATACTTATATAAATGAATGAATGAATGTATAAATGAATAAATAGGTCTAATATAATCTATATGAATAAGTATGAATAAATAAATAAATAAATAGATATTGCTATTAAAAGAACACATATACGCGCACGCGCACACACACGCATATATATATATATATATATATATATATATATATATATATATATGTGTGTGTGTGTGTGTGTGTGTGTGTGTGTGTGTAGGCTATATATATATATATATATATATATATATATATATATGTGTGTGTGTGTGTGTGTGTGTGTGTGTGTGTGTATGCATATATGTATATATATATGTATATGTATATACATATATACTGTATATATACATCTTATATATATATGTATATATATATGTATATATATATATATATATATATATATATATATATATATATATATATACGTATGTATAAGCGAAAAAAAATACAATAGAGGGAGCGATTCCCCACAAAAAAATCGCTCCCGCGGCAAGATTCAACGTTTTTCATGCATTATCCATCATTTGGCAATCCCTGAATCCCATCACTATTGATGAAAGGATCAGAGCAAACACAACTTACCCGTGATCAATCATTGCATTATCAATCGATATCATAAACGCAACGCATCAATCAACTTTAATTTGTTGATGTACGTACATATGTGTACGCAGTATAGCTGCTAGAGTTCAATGGCTTACCTAGCCTAGCTTCGTATCAGCTGCATGCGCGCATATACTAGTACATGTTGACTAGACTCTACACGACTATCGTGCTACATAATGTCGCTAGTTGCGAATGCATGGTACCTGTATGGAGGGAAGTTCATTGGTTGCATGCAGCTAGCTGCCCAATCAACGCGCTGACTACATGTACAATGCACCATACCCAATACCACATCACCGCATGCATACGTACACTGTACATATGCAAACTCGCTCCGACATGAGTAATGAGTTAGCCTTCCAATAGTTTGAAGGAAATCGAACCTGCAAAAACATGGCTCTGGAAGTATCAAAAATGGCTCTGGTAATTAAAAAAATGGCTCTGGTGAAAAAAAAAAAAAATGAAAAATGGCTCTGGAAAAAAAAAATCCCTGGTATGTATATACATGTATATATACATATATATACTGTATATATTTGTGTATGTATATATATATAGATATATGTATGCATATATGTATATGTATGAATATACATGTATATATACATATATATATATATATGTATGTATTGTGTGTGTATGTATATGTGTATACATATATGTATATCTATAAGTATATATATATATGTATTGTGTGTGTATGTATATGTGTATACATATATGTATATATATGTGTAAGTATATACATATATATATATATATGTGTGTGTGTGTGTGTGTATACATATATACATGTATATGTGTGTGTATATATATATATATATATATACATATATACATATTGTGAAGAACCCTTCACGCACATAAACATTGGGCTCTTGATGCGTGTTGCCATCTCGGGGTCCTCTCATTTATCGACTAAGCCCACCTGGTATGCGGACAAGACGTGGGCATGGATGTGGGTGTGGGCGTGGGGGGGCTGGAAAGTTTGTCTCCCAATTACTCCCAGGGTCTCTTCTCTGCTGAATAAAATCGGCTGGTCCTAAGTTCGAGTCTTCGTCACCAGGGGAGCCCTTGTCACGTTTCTTGTGGGGGGGAGGGGAGAGTGGAGGGGATGTATGGGCCACTGCGGGAGAGGGCCACAGATGCAGTGTAGTGGGCCATACCATGTTTGTTTTTCAACTCATTTGCAATTTAAATGTAAATGATAAAAACATATTTTACTGAGAGATTCTCCCAACTTAATATATATATATATATATATATATATATATATATATATATATATATATATATATATATATATATATAATACGAGAAAAAATTAAATAAAGGTAAAATAATTTAGAGCCGCAACAGATAAAAACGAGAATAAAATTACATTAAATAAAAAGAAATTATAGAAAAAATCATAAAGTGATATGTGGGTGTGTAGGACATATTTCGGATTAGCTGTAGAATCGACACACGCACATACACACACACACACACACACACACACACACACACACACACACACACACAAACACACACGTGCTTGGAGTGGAGATTGTACAATTGATTGTTTCTGGGATGGACAGTCTACACTTGATAATGGATCGTGATAGATGACCTAACCAAACCTAACTTAACCTAACCTATGTTAGTTGAGATGGAGACTACAGTTGATCATTGTGTGTGTGGAGTGGAATTCTACAATTGTGTAGCTGAAATTCAGATTCCATAGTTGATCAGTGTGGGTGTCTCTATCTGTGGTATTCTAAATTTTATCCCATATTTTCATTTCTACCGAATAAAATCATCTGTAATTAGAATAGCCAGAACAAGATATATAAGTTGATATCTGGGACGATGAGGAAATGAATAAAATAGTTTGTTTTTAGCCAGAACGAAGAATGTAAAGTAAGACGTCGTTGTAAAGTGGCAACCTCTCTTGTCTAGTTTCTTTACGAATAAGCTGGTTTATTTTTGTGGTTTTTCCGTTTTATTTTGTTGTATTAAATACAATACAATGTATTTGTTGTAATATTATTTTTTTAAATATTTTAATAACTTATAAATACGAGTATTTTATTGTATTAAATACAGTACAGTATATTTATCATTATATTATTTTATCATCTATATAACATACAATAGACACAATCGTTATATATTTTTGCTTAACTAATTATTCATTTTATAGTTTAATTTTTAACAATAAAAAACTCACATCCGTTACAGATTATTAATTTATTTCCTTAACTAGAACTCGCAAAAACATCTCTTAACG
>NC_134784.1:53681850-53686850 GCF_046742065.1 Oratosquilla oratoria | reverse complement strand
TTTTCAGGCATCCGCAGGCAAACATTCGATAATGAACCAACTTAAAAAAAAATCTGTCAAGCCTACACTTCCATCGACTTGTATTAGCTATAATGACCTAACATTTATATTCAAGATCTGATTAAATACGACATAAATTACCAAATGCACTGAAATTGTTCGAAAATCAGGGAAATATTTCGTTCTCTTCAAATATGAAGATTCCAGGAATGAAGATTCGTCATAGTCATTTACACACACACACACACACGCACACACACACACACACACACACACGAGTACATTGAGGTGAAGGCAGACAAAGATCCAATATTTATGACTTAAAAGGTAAAAAGGAAACAAGACACCAAAACCAGATGTTTCTAGACGAATTTATTTGAAATGTCGTCGACTTTTAGTGGAAATCTTCACAGATCTTAGGGTACTCGAACGCTTGCCACGAGAGAATTTAGTTCGAGTGAAAAAAAAAATCATTATCTTGCTCGTGGTATATTACTTGCAAGAAACATTGAAGAGGACTTGGAGGAATTTAATGAAATATTAGGGAGATGAGAATGATGAGCGGGCCAACAAAATGAAGGTGATGAAATAGTGATAGGAAGTGAAAATATTTACAAAAACAAAAACTTAGAATGACGGATGGATGGTGATTGCGTTGGGGGTGTCCCACGGATGAATAAAATCGGCTGGCGACAGTCAGAACAGCATCAGCAATGATATAATAAAAATAAATATTGAATTAAGGATTAATCTTATAAAAAAAAATGCATGGACATGACGTCATTGATATAGAGAACCACACAAAGTGACGTCATAGCTAAAAAATAGTAACGTCATGAACGTGAGGTAGTGACGTGACATTATGAAATCGTGACGTCATACTCGTGACGTTGTTTGTGACGTCACGCTAGAAAAATAAGGAGGAAAAGGAGCCCACTAACCAGGATTTACGTCATGTGATACTTAGTGTTATTGCCCCTGTAAATCACGTGATTATGGCGATGAGAGGGGAAGGAAGGCTTGGGGTGTTGATGTGGGGGGTGGGGGAGAGGGGGAGCAAACTATATCCCCTGTCCCCCTCTCTCCCCTCTCTCTCCCTGTTCCCCCACCTCCCCCCATTTCCTTTCTCTCCCTCTTCCACCCCTTTTCCTCTTCTCCTCGCTTCATTCCTCTCTCCCCCTCTTGCTCCTCTTCATCCCTTTCCCCCTCTCCCCTCTCATCATTCCTCTCGTCCCTCTTCCTCCTCTTCTATCCTCTTCCCCCTCTTCTCTCCTCTTCTCCTATCATCCCTCTCTTCCTCCATCTCCCCTTCTTCGCCCCTCTCTCCTCCTCCGTCTTCTATCTTCCCCTCTTACCCCCTCTCTCCTCCTCTTTCCCCTCTTCCCCTTCCTCCGTTTCCCTCTTCCTCTCTTCCCCCTCTCCCCTCCTCTTCCCCTCCTCTTCCCCTTCTCACCCTTCCCCTTCACCTCTCTTTCCCCCTCTTCCCCCCTCAACCCCTCTTCCTCATCTCCTCTTCTTCCCCCTCTCCCTTCTTCCTCAATCTTCCCCTCTTACCCCCTCTCCCCTCCTCTTTCCCCTCTCCCCTTTCCCCACTCACTCTTCCCTTCTTCCCCCTTTCCCTCCTCTTCCCCTAGTCACCCTTCACCCCTCTCCTTTCTTCCACCGTCTTCCCCTCTTTCCCCTCTCCCCTCCCCTCCCCCCTCTTCCCCCATATTCCCCTCTTCCCCCTCTCCCCTCCCCTTCCCCCTCTCCCCTCTTCCCCCATATTCCCCTCTTCCCCCTTTCCCCTCCCCTTCCCCCTCTTCCCCCATATTCCCCTCCTCCTCCTCTCCCCTCTTCCCCCACATTCCCCCTATCTCCTCTTCCCCCCTCTCCCCTCTTCCCCCTCTCCCCTCCTCCCCCTCTCCCCTCTTCCCCCCGGTGGGGGAAGTACTTCACACACTATTAAAAGTGATAAGGGCATCCGTGGTTTTGTCCCCCCCCACACCGTCTCGGGATGGGGGGCGGGGGGGCATGGATGACGCGTAAGCTCGTGTGGATGAAGGAGTGGATGACTTGGAGGATGCATATGGATGAGGGAGACCGCGTGAAGTGGCACGGTGCGTCATGAGAGTTTGGGGCGGCCATAGGACATTGGTAGAGAGTCAGGAGGAAAGGAGGAAAGGGGATAGAAAAGGAAGGGGAAGGAAAGAGAGGAAGAACGAGGAATGGGAAGGAGGGAAGGAAATGAAGAAGGGAAGGAAGGAGAGGAGGAAGGAAGGAAGGAAGAAGAATGAAGGAAGGAAAGGGGAAGAAAGGAAGGAAGGAGGGAAGGCAAGACAGGATGGAAGGAATCTGTCACCTTTACCCAGAGTGCTTGGAGGAGGGGAAGGGTGGGAGTGAGGGAAGTGGGTGTAGGGAGGGGAGGAACCAAGTGAGGGGAAAAATGGAGGGAGAGGGAGATAAAGAGATAAAACAAAGAGAGGAAGAAGGAAGAGAGATGAAGGAGGAGGAGGAGGAAGAGAGATTTGGAGGAGGTGGAGGAAGAGAGAGTAGGAGGAGGAGGAGGAGAGAGTAGGAGGAGGAAGAGAGAGTAGGAGGAAGAGGAGGAGGAGTAGGTGAGGTAGTTTTGTCAGCATTGACCAGCGCTTCTATCCTGACAATGAAAATCAAAAGTGATAAACATTCTTTGAAAAAACAAATCTCTAATCTGAAAAGAATGTTTCGTGCCTCTGGTCCGTAGGGACAGGACATGACACCAAAGTCCCGAAAATGGAAAATAAACGTATGCGGTCAATACGCCATACGGGGAAGGAAGAGGACGAGGAGGAGGGGGAGGAAGAGGAGGAGAAGGAGGAGGAGAAAAGGAAAAGGAAAAGAAAATGGAGAAAGAAGAAAGAAAAGGAAAAGAAAATATAGAAAAAAACAATATAAGGTACTAACCAGAGAGAGAGAGAGAGAGATAGAGAGGAAAATAGAGAAAGAGAGAGAGGGAGAAGAGGGAGAGAGAACGAGAGAGATAGAGAAAGAGCAAGAGATAGAGCGAGATAGACAGAGACATGAAGAAGAGAAACGAGAGAGACAGAGTGAGAGGAAGAGGTGGAGGAGAAACAAAGTAAAAGAAAAGAGAGAAGGGTCAGGGGAGGGGAGGCGAGGCGAGGCGAAGGGAAGGTGGAGGAAGAGGTGGAGGAGGAGGAGGAGGAGGGAAGAGGAAGAGGAGAGAGGCGAGGATGGTGAAGGAAGAGAAGAGAAGAAAGAGAAGGTGGAGGAGGAGGAGGGAAGAAGAAGAGGAGAGGTGCGAGGATGGAGAAGAGGAAGAGAAGGAGGGAGGGAGTAGGAGGGGGGATTGGGTGTGTGGTGGTCTGAGCTTATAAGGACAAGATGGGGGAGGGGGGCAAAGGTGGAGGGGGAGGGGGGAAAGGGGGAGGGGGAGCAGGTAGATAACGTGTGTGCTGGGGGTACTGAGACGAATGTGGGGGTTAAAACTGGGTTGGGGGATGGGGGGAGACTTGGAACGGGGGGGAAGGGGTGGAGAGAGGAAGGGAGGGAGGGGGAGTGGGTAGGGGTAGAGCTGTGAAGAGAAGGAGGAGGAGGAGGAGGAGGAGGGAGAGAGGAAGAGCTGGAGGAGAAGGTAGTCAGCCTTGATTGTTACTGTGGAGGGGGACGTGTGGAGGAGGAGGAGGAAGAAGAAGTAAAATTGGGGGCAGGGAAGATGAGGAGGAGGAAGGTAGGTGAAGGATGGAGGAAGAGTTGGAATGTGAGGGAGAGGAAGAAGAGAGAGGTGAGGAGGGAGGAGGAAGGGGAGAAGAGATAGAGGAGAGATAGGGAGGGATAGAGAGAGGGTATAAGAGGGAGGGTGAGAGAGGGAGGGGAAGGGAGAGAAGTGTACTAGGTAGGGAGGGACAGAATGAGGGAGAGAGGGAAGGAGGGAGAGGGAGGGAGGGAGTGAGAGAGTGATGAAAGGGATTTTTAGGGAAACAGGAAAAACTGGAAAGGACGAGAAGAGGAAGGGAGAGAAGAAGAGAGAGGAGAAAAGAAGAGGAACGAAAAGAGGAAAAGAGTAAGAAAGAGAGTAGGGAGAGAGGCGTGTGGGGAGGGGAGGGGGGAGTGGAGTGGTGTTCTCCTCCCAGCTGAACAAAATCACCCGCCGTTAACCATAATAAAATATAAACTTCCGCCATCTTGTCGAAAAGATGAATTAAAACAAAGTTCTTTTGTAGTGCCGCCGGATAACGCAAACTGAGACGCAGGCGCCACAGGCAACGCAGCACAGGGCAAAGGCAGATTTCCTGTTGCTGAACTGAAGTACAGTTTGAACTTCTCTCCCTCACTTGGAATTCTTCTAGATGTACTTTATACCTCAGCATTTCAAGTGAGATAGAATTTCAAACTGTACTTCAATTCAGCAACAGGAAGTCTGCCTCTGCCCTGTGCTGCGTCGCCTGCGTTCCAGTTTGCGTTTAGGTCTAGAGGTGTTCTTTCAGACCTTAGCCAGAACAAAATATATAATCCTTATATAAATCTTTCCCTTTTAAGGATTTGTATAAGATTTATATAAGAAAATATTTTTTCTTTAAGATCCTTTGTTATGGTGACGTCTTTATATATTTTTTCTTGTATTTAACGCCATGGCTACCACACGCCAGAGAATAATAAATCAAATAATGATTCTTAAATAAGACAAATCATGGTGGTTGCAAAGTTGATTAAACCCGGATTGGTTTTATCAGCAATTGGCAACTCTGTTCTGAACGAACTATTTGTTGAAATTCGTTCAGTTTAATAAATTATATTATCGAACAAATAAAAAATAGATGTATGTCTCAACTGTCATATTTGTAAATTTGGTCATTTTTTTGTAAGTTTAACTTTATATTTACGAAGATGATTAATGAGTGTTGATGATTTATTTAAATTGTTGTTACTGTTTGTTTATTTGTAGAACGAAGTCGCGCAGATCAGGCTTACCAACGGGAAAATCAGGCATACCAATCTCTCGGATCGATCTTTTCGCTTTGGAG
>NC_134784.1:53674350-53676850 GCF_046742065.1 Oratosquilla oratoria | reverse complement strand
GTCACTCCCTTATTTGGAATGTTGCTGATATTTTTCGTGTTGTTTTTGTTGTTGTTGTATTTGCTGTTGTGTAGAGTAGTTCATGAGGTTGTGACGTCAACTTTGTTCATCATTTTGGATATAGTGATGGAAATTGTGATGGTAACATGATGATGATGATGGTGATGATAATTGGAGTGGCGATATTGGTGGTGACGTAGATGCTAATAATGTCATTATATAACCAGATTTTGATTATGATAATGATGATGATGATAATAGTGATGGTGATTATGATGGTGATGGTGATGATAATTAGATTGACAATAATGGTGGTGACGTAGATGCTGATAACGTCATTATATAAGCAGATTTTGATGATGAGAATGATGGTGATAATAGTGATGATGACGAAGATGTTGGTAATAGTAATGAATATGATAATGTTAGTAATGATGGAAATATACATATATGTAAATATTGCTACAAATAACTGTTAAAATCTATACAAAAATGTTGTCAAAAAGTTATGATATTTTTCTAATCTCAAACTTAAATCTTGACTTGTATGGTATAAAACCTCCATTCGTTGTGTTGTGGGTTCGAATCCCGCACTCCTCTCTGATTCCCAGCAGTCCAAGCAAAAGTGACGGCTTCGGACGCAGCTACTCATCGCCTCTCTCTCTCTCTCTCTCTCTCTCTCTCTCTCTCTCTCTCTCTCTCTCTCTCTCTCTCTCTCTCTCTCTCTCTCTCTCTCTCTCTCTCTCTCTCTCTCTCTCTCTCTCTCTCTCTGTCACTCAATTTTTGTTTCTGTCTCTCAATCCTTGTCTCTCTCTTTCTCTCTCTCTCTCTCTCTGTCACTCAATCTGTTTCTGCCTCTTAATCCTTCTCTCTCTCTCTCTCTCTGTGTATGTGTGTGTGTGTGCGTGCGTGTGTGTGTGCGTGTACATGTGTGCGTGTGTGCATGATACATCTTATGAGTGTATACATACACATGTGCACACATTGTAGACCTTCAACACTTCAATTAATATTGTTTAGATTCCAATCCAGAATGAAAATGATCGTATTCTTTTAATGAATATCAACAATATATCATCCGAGTCTTTCAATAAATCACTGACAAGCTAATATGAATAAAGTATAGCGCGTGATAGAGATTTATTGGTACTTAGAAAAAAAATTAGATGAGATAGATAAGTAAAGAGAGAGAGAGAGAGAGAGAGAGAGAGAGAGAGAGAGAGATGGAGAGATAACTCTAGGAGGGGGGTAACTTGGGAGGTAACCTCGCATTGTTGGGCAATTGTCCTCTCCCTTTTCATCAATTAATAAAAAGTTTGTTACTCTGGGCCACAGGGGTATCATATACATTTATCTCCACACATCCACATGTATAATTGCAATACATTATGTTTGCATATATGTACGAGTATGTATTATGTGTGTGTGTGTGTGTGTGTGTGAGAGAGAGAGAGAGAGAGAGAGAAAGTTTCAGGACAAGTGTGCACGTGTACGTGCATGTACACATGTTAAATGTACACATGTACTCACGTACACACTGACAGAATTACATAAATTTAAAATTCGATATTAATGAGCAGAAGCATGGCCGAAAAAGGCCAAGGCGGAAGACCTGAAATTGATTAGGTCCGGAGCAAGATTGCCTCGAGTAATAAGAGGAGGAAGAGGAGGAGAAAAACAAAACAAAAAACAAAAGAGGATCGGAATAATCACCGCTCAATCAAAGCATTTATTGCCTTTGCAATTCACTAAAACGATCCGATCTCAATAGACACGGAAATTATCGGTAACGTAATTAGTTTTGGAAAGGTTATTGAATAAAGAAAAGAAGAGATTTGGTTTCCAAAAGTGATTCAATCCTTTGTATAAGGAGTTGGATCCTATTTTGGGGGTTCCGATTCCTTTTATTGTGGTTGCAGAAATGGAGGTACTTTATGTAATTGGTATGCTGGATTGGTATGATATTTTCGTTTCAAATTTGTAACACACACACACACGCACACACACACACACACACACACACACACACACGACTCGGTGGCGCGGTTGGTAGAGGCTCAGACTATCAGTACAGGGGTGCCGACGGTACCTGGTTCGAATCCTGCCCAGCGCTGAAATTATTTCAGTATTGCTGCGCTTCGAGTCGTTACTCCAACTCTCGTTGGCGGAGATTTGTGTGTGTATGTGTGCGTGTAAGGTCATAGCATTACCCATAGATCGGTCATACGAGCTCTGAGCTCTCTTCCGGGAGGGAAATAGCTGTCGATCACGAGTCCAACACGTGATCCAAAGACCAAGGTGAATCACACACACACACACACCGTGGTACATATGCTAAAGAACATAATACATAATGAATAATGCATTTTCTGTGTATTCATAAATAAATTATACAGCAATTGTTGCCTTTCCCCCCATAGATGGCCGACGGGGATGGGGTGGGTGGGTGGGGGTCCAAATTATTGGCCAATTTAATTCCTGCCGCGCTCGAGGCGGAGTA
>NC_134784.1:53661850-53666850 GCF_046742065.1 Oratosquilla oratoria | reverse complement strand
TAAATCTCTCTCAGTGCCTATTAGATTTGTGTGTACCTGTGATGGAATACTAATAAAAAGACAATTACATTTTTTCAAATTCAAAATACTGCACAGCATATACAAAAGATACAATAGATTAACAAATTGGTCCATTTATATCTAATATTCTGTTTCATTTATTTCTATATATTTTTTATTAATCTATGTAGCTATTTTTCTACCAATCAGTCTATCTATCTCTGTACATGTGTATCTATCTGCTTGTCTATCTTTGTCGCTACCTTTCTGTCTTATCTATTTTCATTGCTACCTATCTGTCTATTCATCTATCTATCTATCTGCCTATCAATCTCTTTCTACCTCCTTATATATGCATCTATCTGTTTGTCTATATATGTAGATGCCTGTCCATTTTCTATCAATCTATTTACCTGACTATATTCCTATGGAACTATCTATTTCTCTCTCTCTCTCTCTCTCTCTCTCTCTATATATATATATATATATATATATATATATATATACTGTATATATACATATATATACATATATGTATATATATATACATATGTATATATATGTATATATATACATATATATAGATATATATATATATATATATATATATATATAGTTATCTATCTATCTGCCTATCTCCTCATATGTTTATCTATCTGTTTGTAAATGTACCTATCTGCCTGTCTAACTATCTGTCTGTCTCCTTAATTCTATCTGCTTGCCTATTTATATATGTATGTATCTGTCTGTCTCCTTATATGTGTATTTATTTACTTGTCTATGTACCTATCTATATCTATCTGTCCCTCTGTCTGTCTTCTTATATGTGTATCTGTCTGCTTGTCTATGTAGCTATCTATCTATCTGTTTATCTGTCTATCTGTCTAGCTATCTCTCTGTCCGTCTCTTTATATCTGCTTGTCTGTGTAGCTATCTGTCTATTTATCTATCAATCTATCTATCTATACAAATATTCTAGTTGTAAATCACTTGCCCATAATATCCACTTCAAACTATTTTTCTCACAACCTCATCTCCCATGGATGACCTGACCTGATCTGACCTGAGCTGAACTGAGGTCATATTTTCAACACATTGGTGACCCCCCACCCCAGCCCACTCCCAGCATAGTCTTGATACACCATAGATAATTTAATTGATGAAACAAAACGTTTGATCCGTAATAAACAAAAACTAATTGATCTAAACTGTCCGCATTTCTTCTGACCCGGGCAGTGTGGCGGGAGACAGGGAGGTCCTTCATTCACTAAAGTTAACGGGGGAAGACATGGGTGAAGTAAAGTGGGAGTGCGTGCCTTGGTTATTATTGTTATTATTTTTATTTTCAATATTATTATCATTATCATTATTACTATTATTATTATTATTATTATTATTACTATTATCAATATTATTACTATTATCAATATTATTATTATTATTATTATTATTATTATTATTTGCAATATCATTATTATTATTATTATTATTATTATTATTATTATTATTATTATTATTATTTTATTTATTGTTATTATTTATTATTACTTTCAAAATTTTCTGTCATACTTCTACCTCATTTCACATCTGCTCTCCTCTTTGCCTCCTTTACCTTTTGCTTTACTTCTCTTTTCTTTTCTTTGTAATAAAAAGATGTTTTGGAAAGAAATTAAGAGAGGAAGAGGAGGCGAATCAAGTAGGGAAGAAAAGGTAAAAGGTACAGGTGGAGAGATGATAATGGAAGAGATGGCAGTAAGGGGAAGATGGGCAGAATATTTTAGGGAGTTGCTAAATGTGAAGGAGGATAGGGAAGGAAAGATAGCTGCAGTGGGAAATGCGAAGAAAATGAGAGTGATGAGTGAGGAGAATGGAGGAGAAATAGGGAAGGATGAGGTGAAGGCAGTTGTAAAGATGATGAAAGCAGGTAAGGCACCTGGTCTGGATGGATGCCATGCAGAATGTCTGAAAAAGGGAGGTTCAGTGATGGTGGACTGGTTGGTGAGGTTATTTAATGTTTGCTGGAGAGAGGGTAGAGTACCGGAGGACTGGAGAAGTGCCTGTATAGTTCCTCTTTACAAGGGAAAAGGGGACAAGTGTGAATGTAGTAGTTTCAGAGGGATTAGCCTGTTAAGTGTAGTAGGGAAGGCTTATGGGAGGATCTTAATTGAGAGGATTAGGAGAGGAACAGAAGGAGTAATTGGTGAGGAACAGTGTGGTTTTAGGACAGGTAGAGGTTGTGTAGATCAGATCTTTGTGGTAAGACAGATATGTGAGAAAGCTATAGGAAAGGGGAAGGATGTTTTTTGGGCTTTTATGGATCTGGAAAAGGCTTATGATAGGGTAGACAGAAAGGCACTGTGGGAGGTTATGCAGATTTATGGGATAGGAGGAAAGCTTTTGGGAGCTGTCAAGAGTTTTTATGAGAGTAGTAGAGCTTGTGTCAGGATTAGAAATGAAGAGAGTGAGTGGTTTGAAGTAAAGGTGGGACTTCGTCAAGGATGCGTTATGTCGCCCTGGCTGTTCAACTTATACATGGATGGGGTGGTGCGAGAGGTGAATGCTAGGGTAGTGGGTCAGGGATTGGAGATGGTTAAAGAAAATGGAGAAAAGTGGGAGGTGAGCCAGCTGTTGTTTGTGGACGACACTGCGCTTGTGGCAGGGTCGGAGGAGGGATTGAGGAAGCTGGTGGCAGAGTTTGGGAGATTATGTGATAGAAGAAATCTAAAGATAAATGTGGGTAAAAGTAAGGTGATGAGATGTACAAGGGGTGAAAGTGGCAGTAGACTGGAAGTGAACATTAAGGGAGAGCGACTGGAGGAAGTGGATAGTTTTAGATACTTGGGTGCAAGTGTAGCAGGAAAAGGTGGAGTGAAGGTGGAGGTAGAATGTAGATTGAGAGAAGCGAGTAAATGCCTTGGTGGATTAAAGAGTGTAATGAGGAATAGACATTTGGGAATGGATGCGAAGAGGAGACTGTATGAAGGAGTGATTGGTATGGAAGACAGATGTGGAGGGAGTGAACATGAGGGGACGTCCTAGGATGAGGTGGATGGATGGGGTGAAGGGGGCTTTGGGGAAGAGGGGAATGTCTGTTGAGGAAGGAAGGGAGAGGACGGAAGACAGAGGTGAGTGGAGAATGGTTGTATATGGATGATGTTGTGATTGCATGAGGAGGAATGGGCAGGGGGGTGGGGGGTGGGGTAGTATGTGTGAGTAAATTTTGACGCAGCCCGAAGGGATTTCTCCCCGTCCTCTCCTTATATGCAAGGGGGGACGGAGAGGGGGGGTCGCCGATTAAATGAAGCGGCCTTGCTGTGGATGTGCTGTGTCTTGCGACACTGCTTCTGACCCAGGGCGGTGGGCAGGGTGCAGGGATGACCCGTCATCCAGGAGGTGCTCAGATGAGAGGGAGGGTGGGAGGGGTGTGGAGTGTATTTAGGGATGAAATGGGTGGGAGTGTTTTATGCCTTTCCCTTTTTGGCTACCTCCCTTGGAAGGGGGAAAAATCCTTGGTATATGTATGTATATGTATTATTTATTATTATTATTATTATTATTATTATCATTATCATAACTGAAATTTATCTATTCTTATAGTAATGCAAACACTGTGTGAAAAAAAGAAGAAAGAGAAGAGGAAGAAAAAAAAAGAGAAAAAGAAAGAACGAAAAAAAAGAGAAAAAGAAAGAACGAAAAAAAAGAGAAAAAGAAAGAAAGAAAGAAAAAACAAAAAAATACAACGTCCAGGCCGTTCTCCCAAGCCCAATTCTTCTTCCTCTCTCCTCCTCCTCCTCCTCCTCCTCCAGGCCGTCAAAGGGCAAACATTAGCCGCTCCTCCTGCTCCTCTTCTTCATTTTCGTTCTCTTCCTCTTATTCCTTTTCATCTTCCTTTTCTTCCTCCTCTTTTTCCTCTTCTTCCTCCTCCTCTTCCTCTTATTCCTTTTCATCTTCCTTTTCTTCCTCCTCTTCTTCCTCCTCTTCCTCCTCTTCTTCCTCTTCTACTCTTTCTCCTCTTCTTCCGCCTCCTCTTTCTCCTCCTACTCTTCTTCCTCTTTCTCCTCTTCTTCCTCCTCCTCTTCCTCCTCCTCTTCCTCTTATTCCTTTTCATCTTCCTCTTCTTCCTCCTCCTCTTTCTTTTCCTCTTTCTTCTCTTCTTCCTCCTCCTCTTACTACTCCTCTTTCTCCTCTTTCTCCTCCTCCTCCTCCTCTTACTCCTTCTCCTCTTTCTCCTCCTCCACTTCCTCCTCTTTCTCCTCCTCCTCCTCCTCGTCCTCCTCTTCCTCTTCCTCCTCTTCTTCCTCTTCCTCCTCTTCTTTCTCCTCCTCCTCCTCTTTCTCCTCCTCCTCTTCCTCCTCTTTCTCTTCCTCCTCCTCCTCTTCCTCTTCCTCCTCCTCTTTCTCCTCCTTCTCTTTCTCCTGCTCCTCCTCTTCCTCCTTCTCTTTCTCCTCCTCCTCCTTCTCTTTCTCCTCCTCTTCATTCTCCTCCTCCTCCTCCTCCTCCTCCTCCTCCTCCTCTTCTTCCTCTTCCTCCTCCTCTTTCTCCTCCTCCTCTTTCTCCTCCTCCTCTTCTTCCTCTTTCTCTTCCTCCTCCTCCTCCTCCTCTTCTTCCTCTTCCTCCTCCTTTTCTCCTATTCCTCCTCCTCTTTCTCCTGCTCCTCCTCTTCCTTCTTCTCTTTCTCCTCCTCCTCCTCCTTCTCTTTCTCCTCCTCCTCCTCCTTCTCCTCCTCCTCCTCCTCTGTCTCCTCCTCCTCCTCCTCTTCTTCTTCCTCCTCTTCTTTCTCCTCTTTCTCCTCCTCCTCCTCTTTCTCCTCCTCTTCTTCCTCTTTCTCTTCCTCCTCCTCCTCCTCCTCTTCTTCCTCTTCCTCCTCCTCTTTCTCCTGCTCCTCTTCCTTCTTCTCTTTCTCCTCCTCCTCCTCCTTTTTCTCCTCCTCCTACTCCTCATTCTCCTTCTCCTCCTCTTCCTCCTCCTCTTTCTCCTCCTCCTCCTCCTCTTCTTTCTCT
>NC_134784.1:53606850-53641850 GCF_046742065.1 Oratosquilla oratoria | reverse complement strand
AGGTTGGAGTCCTTGGCTGTACCACGTTTCAATTTCTGCATGTAAGCCTCCTCGAGTTTCTCGATGTTGATGGTTTAGAATTAAAGTGAATTGTGGTTGATAAATGTAAATCTGTGCACTGTATATATATATACATATATATATATATATATATATATATATATATATATATATATATATATATACAACACTGAATGGGTCCCAATGAATAGAGATACATTTTTATCAACATATATATATATATATATTGACTATATTATGACAAATAAGATTGAAGGTGAATGAAGTAGACGAGGAGAAATGGGAGAATTTTACGCCTTAACGTTTCGACCCGCAGGGTCTTGATCACAAAGCTAACAACTCAAACGTAACCGGATATTTTATACACGGACGGGTCATCTTATGGGACGCTTCGGAGAGCTTGTTATTTTATTTGCGTATTCTTTTATTATTAATTAGCTTGTGGCTTTTGCTAAACATATAAAGCCTTCTCTATGGTTAATGTTGTTATTAGTGTTGATATATGCTGCCTCAATTGTCTTAGTTTCTTGGATGATCCTTTATTTAATACGGTTGTGTTGTTCCAGTCTGGAAGGTGACCATGTTTATCCACATGTATTACTATGGAGTTAGATGTCCTATGGGCTTTTACGTCATTTTTATGTTCATTTATCCTTTTATTAAGTCCGCGACCAGATTCACCAAAATATGAAGAGGGACAGCTTTTACACGGGATTTTATAAACAACGCTGTTTTCGTTAGTGGGATTATTGTCGCTACGTGTTACCAAATGTCCTACTTTGCTACCTGACGTCCTGGCTATTTTGATGCCCGCTTTTAGGAGAAAAGTGTCTAGGTATGAATTAACATTAGAGTTTGGTACTGTGATATATCTGGTTTCATTATTACATTTATTATCATTCTTATTTTTATTTTCATCTTTACTTTTGTTAATTATTTCTTTGGCTTTCTTTTTCAACCTACATAAGAGACCTTTTGGATATTTGAGTTTGATGAAAGTCTCAGTAATATGTTGTAATTCAGGATCTAGAAATTCTTTACTGCATATACGAAATGCTCTGAGGAAGAAACCCATTATAATACCTGTTTTAGTTCTGTCATCATGTCCTGAGTAGAAGTGTATATAGTCTTCTTTATTAGTGGGTTTCCGGTATACTGAAAATTTCACATTTTTATCTATTCTATGGATAATTGTGTCTAAGAAAGGTAATTTTCCGTTATTTTCATTTTCTGCAGTAAATTTTATATTTTCACTTACGCTCTTTAATCTCCTGAGTTTGTTGTTAATGTCTGTATCCTTAGGTACAATTACGAGTATGTCATCAACATACCTAAACCATTTACTATTCCTACCCATTATAGTCATGTATTCTTCTGTTTCGAGTATTTCCATGTATAAATTTGCTAACACTGCAGAAAGGGGACTACCCATGGCGAGGCCAGAATGTTGTCTGTATTCAATATTATTAAAAGTGAAAGCGCCAAATCCTACACAAAGAGAAATTAATTCGAGGTAATCTTTTTTGGGTACGGGTAGATCTTCATTTTTCAAATTATTTACTACTCGTTCAACAGCATTTAGAGCGCCTTTTATTGATACTCAAGTATACAAAGAGGTGACATCGTAGCTGGCTAGTTTCTTGTTATTGAAATCTAAAACTTTTAATCTGTTAATTAGATCCGACGAATTTCGTAGATGTGCATCACTAATAGTTCCTAAAGTATTGTTTCTTCATCTTATAATTCCTTCTTTGTATCTGCACTGAAGATGTAATTATACGAAAGCGCTCTGCTTCGTTAGTTTACTTTTCCTAGTGGTTACTTACGCATATATATATATATATATATATATATATATATATATATATATATATATATATATTTATATATATGTATATATATATATATATATATATATATATATATATATATATATATATATATATATATATACACACAACACTGAATGGGTCCCAATGAATAGAGATACATTTTTATCAACCTATATATATATATTTATATATATATATATATATATATATATATATATATATATATATATATATGAGTGTGTGTGTCTGTGTGTGTGTGTGTAAACAAAATAGGGACGGTAAGATCTTTCTTTTGTCACATTTTCAGAGAAACATTACGCACATGTAGAAACACAAGACTGAAACAGGTAAAGCCGCGTAGGGCAAACCTGACCTGAGATGACCTTTGACCGAGACCCCATCCACGAATTAATTCTCATTTATTCATCACACTCAGAATGTCCATAGTTCATGTTTACGGTTTTTTTTTCTTTTTGCATCAGAAATTAGACAAAACAGTGCAGCGAGTCATAGTTCTTTGCTATTGGAAGGTTTGGAAATACACGCACACGCAAACATACACACAAACCGAGTTCTATTCCTGCCCAATGCTGAAATAATTTCATCATCGCTACGCTACAATCCGGCACTCCAACTCTCGTTGGCAAGGAGTTGTTTATTTATTTACTTAATTGAAGCATACAGGAAAGGAACAATGCTCGTTGTGTCCCGTCTCCTATTCTCTAATTTTCTAAGATACCTAGACTCAAATTCATGCGCGGTTCCAACTTAATCTATATATTTTTTTTCCAATCATCATGTTTAGATCTGAACTCATGTATTGTTTGAGCTTGGGCTATAAAGCTATCCCACATACTTACACATCTATATGGGAAATTGTATTTCTTCACATTCTTTCGACATATGGTCTTTCTTAATTTACATCTATGACCTATTAAAACCCTCCCATCTTTAATCAGAAGATATCTTTTATCAATGCAATATATCCCTTTTAGTGACCTGAACACTAATCATGTCACCTTTTTCTCTTCGATCTTTCAAAGTTGGTAGACCCAGTCATTTTAGTCTTTCCTCGTATGGTTTATCTGCCAGTCTGGGGACCAGTTTAGTTGTTGTCCTTTATATTCTCTCAATCTTGCTTATATCCTTCACTCTGTGTGGAGACCATAGTACTGATACATAATCCAGTTTTGGATGTATCAGGATTTCGATGAGTTGTTTCATCATCTCTTCATCCATATAATGGAACACCACTTTAATCTTCTGTAGTAGTTTGTATGTCTCTCCCACAATCTTTCTGATATGTTTGTCAGTTGACATGTCTTTTATCAACACTCCCAAGTCTTTCTCCTCCTTTGCTTTTGTAATGTGTTCGCTTCCCAAGGAATAGTTTAAGGATGACCTTTTGCCGCTATTTCCCATTTCCAGTACTTTACATTTTTTGGTATTGAACTTCATTTCCCATTCTTGGCTCCGTGCAAATATAGTATCTAGATCTTTTTGAAATATTTTACCGTCCTCCTCATTTTTCACTCTAATCATGATTTTTGCATCATCTGCAAACATATTGGCATAGTTTGTTATTCCTTCCAACATGTTAATATAGACAAAAAACATTATTGGTTCAAGCACTGAACCTTGTGGAACTTCGCTTGTCACTGCTCTTTAGCTCGAGCATGTGTGTGTGTGTGTGTATTTGTGTGTGTGTGTGTGTGTGTGTGTGTAAGGTCACAATATCATCCACATATCGGACATATATGAGTTCTGAGCTCTCATCCGGGAGGTTAATAGCTGTCGATCATGAATCCAACACGTAATCCAAGACCATGGTGAATCACGCACCGTTTTCGACCACTAAGTCAGAGATCCGAGTTCGAGTCCAGCCCCTGGCTGAAAAAAAAAATAGTATCGTTGCATTGCGAGCCGACACTCCAGCTCTGGTGGGCAAGGAATTGTGTGTGTGTGTGTGTGTGCGTGTCACATGCAGTATATGATGAGATTTGAGCTTTCATTCGGGAGGGTATTAGCTGTCGATCACGAGTCCAGCGCGTGATCCAAGACTGGTGAATCACACACACACACACACACACACACACACACACACACACACACACACACACACACAAACACACACACACACACACATATGCTCGAAGCTAGAGAGCAGTGACGAGCGAAGTTCCACAAGGTTCAGTGTTTGCCCCAATAATGTTTGGTATATACTGTATATTAATGATATGGACAGTGGTGGGCAGCGATACATTTTGCGATAAAGCGATAATGTAAAGCGATAAATTAGTCCTATAACGATAAAGCGATAAATTTCCAAGATACCTTAAAGCGATGAGCGATAAATCCTGCGATAAATCAAAAAATATTCTATTTTTGCTACTTATCCATTTAAAAACCTCTTTTTTTACACTTAAAACACCATATCTGTTTGCCGCGTAACAGTGAGCCTGTAACCTCCCGCCGTAACGGTTTTTCGTCTTCTACTTTATCGCTGGATTTATCGCGGGAAATTTGAAAGCGATAAATATAAACGATAATTTTTTTTCCGGTTAAAACGATATTATCGCTTTACTTATCGCAACGCCCACGACTGGATATGGATAAAGGAATTGAAAGTTATATGAGCTTCTTTGCGGATGATGCAAAATTGTTGAAAAAAGTGAACACTGAAGAAGATTGTGAGTCGCTACAGAGTGATCTCAATAAAGTATGGGAATGGAGTAGGAAGTGGGAGATGGAATTCAATATTAAGAAGTGTAGTATAATGGAATTTGGAAGAAGCAAGAAAAGAATAGTGGGATCATATAAATTGGGAGAAGAAGAAATAAAAAAGTAGAAAATGAGAAGGACCTGGGAGTCATTATTATGAATAATATGTCCCCTGAGAAACATATAAAAAAAATTGGAGAAACTTATAATTTAATAAGAACAATCAAAGTGGCATTTACATACCTGGATGAAGAAATGGTGAAGAAAATACTAGTCACTTTGATAAGACCAAGATTGGAATATGCAGCGACGACGTGGTCACCAAGTACAAAAAAAAAAAAATGTATAACAAAACTTGAAAGAATACAAAGAGCAATTACAAAATTGGCACCAACACTCAGAACTATCATATGAAGAGAGACTAGCAAAACTTGAGCTACAGACATTAGAGCAAAGAAGAGAGAGAGGAGGTTTGATAACTATTTATAGAATCATGAAAGACATAGAAACTATTGATAGAGAGGATATAATAAAATGGAACAGTAGAAATACAAGAGGACACGGAAAGAAAATCAAGAAAGACAGTTATAGAAGAGACCTGAAAAAACAGCTCTTTCTACAGAGTAATATACATTTAGAACAAGTTAGATGAGAAAGTGGTGTGTGCAAAAACAGTACACGAATTCAAAAACATTCTAGATAAAATGAGATATGAAGACGGAACACCACGAGCATAGCTTCCCATTCCGGTTAAATACAACTAGGTAAATACATAATAGGATGAGAAGAATATCCATTCAGCTCGCGCCTTCCTTCTTCCATTCACATTCTCCCTCCATTAACATTTTTTTTTGCATTTTCTTCCTAGCTCGACAGATATTCCACATGCATCAGTACACCCCTTTATACTTGCCCATCTATCTCATTCTTTTTTTTTCAAATTTATTCCCTTCTGTTTTCCATCCTGCAAGCCACATAATATGTATGCACGAATATATTTCTTTTCATTATTTGAAAAGCAACCGCTGTCATGTTTTCATAGGTATATAATTTCCCTACTTACAATAAGCCTAAATTATATAGAAGTTTTAGAAGAAGTATATAGAAGTTATCCAATGGGAAAATTATGACATTGGGGACATGGTCATCTGTCACATACGTCCGCCTTCTTTATTGCAGTTCTCACGCAAATTTGCATCACGTGACGTGATGTGTTCGTATGTATACCTTTTTAGAATTACGATAAAAGCTTGTTTTTTGACTTCGGATCATTCATACATCGCTGTTGGAATATTGATAATTCTTTATATCTATTTTAGTGCTTTACATAGATTATGTACATTTTTATTTTAGGAAATCTTCTTTAGATGAATCCTAAGCCAAGAGTATTCATTCGCTGCAGAAGCGAGAACATATGATTCAGTCGCAGTAAACAAAAGGCACGGAACGATTCGTCATTGAAGACAGTTTATAGTCGTAGAATTCACGAAAAGAAACGATCATTAGGAGTAAGTATATCCATGAAATTCCGTTTTCTTATTAAATGAACTAGATTGTGTGTGTGGAAACGTTGATTATCTTGATATAGCATCTCAGAAATATGTTTGACGCTTGATACTCGAAGAATGCCTAATAAATGTCTAAGGCACTCAGGACACCTCGTTTATTAGTCTCAATATTTAGTTAGTAAGCTATAAATTATAAAGTGTAGGTTTTTTAATTGCATTAGTTCAATAATAATAGGAATTTATTCGAATGAGAAGTACGTCAAGCGAAGAAAAAAATGTTTGCTGTTCGTTGTCTTCTTTTGCTCCAGACTATTCAAGGATCTTGTGGATTGTTTACGCATTTTATTAAGAGCAAACTATTTTAAGTGTGTATAAATTTCAACCGTTCTTTTCATCAGAACTATTTTTTATATTGGTTTAATTTGTAGTTGGTGGTGGTGCTTGTTGGTTTATTTTGGCCATCACCTGGTAGTTTGGTTCAGATGTCTAGTGATGACTAATTCTGTGGTATGAGAGGAGTTAAAAGTAAATTTTCCTAATCAAACAAGCACAGATATTTAATATGAAACTTGTATTGTTCAATGGCTCCTAATCACATTTAATCAATCAAATCAGCCATCCTGAGTCCACTGCCTAACAAAGGCCTCTTTCATAGCATTCTATGATTCACATGACTGTGTCAGTCTGTGCCATGTCACGCCTGCAAACTTTTCTATCTTGTCTCTCCACCTTCTGTCTGGTCTTCCTCTTCCACGCTTCCCATCTCGTGGTATCCACTTAGTAACACACTTGCTCCATCGCTCATCAGGCATTTGCACTAAGTCCGAATTCCACTTCCTCTCTTTTACCTCCTCCACAATATCTTAAATTTTAGTCAGCTCTCTCACCTAACTTGCTCTCTTTCAGTCTCACAGCGTTATTCCCAGCATTGATCTCTCCATTCTCCTCTGTGCATTCTTTAGCTTTGTCTCCATTGTCTTTGTCAATTTCCAAGTCTCACACCTGTTACGTTTCAAGTATAATTTTTGGTCACTTTCACAGTCTGGTCTAAATAATTATACTCTTCAACTTCTTCAAAACTTTCACTATCAATCATAATCTCTTTACTTTAGTTTTATTCTTACTCATTTTTAAACCTACTTTGATACTTTCCTTGTTCATATCACTCGTATATCTTGCAGGTCTTCTGCTCTTTCTGAAATAAGAATATTGTCATCCGTAAATCTAAGGTGGTTAAAATATTTGCCATTAATCTTCAGACTTGACCTTCTTGAAATCTCTTCCAAGCAAGCTGTATATAATTTGGATGAAGTTGTATCACCTTGCCATAATCCTGCCTCAATCTTGATCTTTTCTGTATCTGTCGTTGAATTCTTTCCTAGAATCTTTATAATGTGTTCATTTGCACCCTGCGTGTGTACTGATAGTGAGTTTAGTATTGCTATTTGTTCTACAGAGTCAAAAGCCTTCTCACAACCAACAAAAGCTAAACAAAGAGGTATATTGTACTCTGTTGTTTTCTTGATTAGTTGGTTCATTGCCTGTAAATGATTTAGAGCCTAATATCTACTTTTAAATCCTGCCTGTTCTCTTGGTTGGTTTCCACCTAAAACTTGACTTAGTCTATTTATAAGGATCTTAGAGAATACTTTATATACGGTACATTTGATAGCAAGCTAATCGGTCAGTAGTTACAAAAGTCCTTCTGGTCTCCTTTTTTATGAAGTAAAATCACTATAACATTGCATCAGGATTCAGTAATGTTTTCTTGACATAAGCTTTGTGTGTACAGCTGAGCTAATTTGATATGAACTTGACATGGTGGATAGACTTGAGAATCCTAATGACTACAAAAGCTATGTTGATAGAGAGGAAATCTGCAGGGTTACACATATGGAACAGTTTTTGTAAGAAAGATGAGATAGAGCACCTTATATGCACACACACTTGCAGGACCCACTGCTAACTGGCACATCCTAATAGCAAACAGGGAAATTCCTCATAGATATGTGGACCATTGGACACCCTATAGATATATAGCGCTGCACCGAATATACTGGATAAGATGACACCAAAGAAATATCTCATCAGAAACCAGTTGGCAGGGAGGTGAGATTACTGCCAAAATTCCTTCATAGCAAAAATGAATTGCACAACCAAAAGAAAACTGGGCATTCTTGTTGAATCATAGTCTCCTAAAGGTCCAACCACATTGCCTTGTGTGCTTATGGGTAGTGTACCACCGAATGTGAATAATCACTGTCCAAGTAGGTCTAATTCTTGGACATTAAATAACATGAAGAAAATGAAGATGTATACTTACAATGTAAGAGCCCTCTCAGAAGACCACATGCTGAGTTGAACTAAACCACATCCGGTGGGACATTGTGGGACTAAGTGAAGTCCAAAGAGTGGAAGAAAAGCTGATAAAGTTACAGTACAAGATAATCACCACCTGTTCTACTATAGAAGTAAGGAAAAAGAACAGTCAAATTCAGTAGTTTATCAGACAGGGTAGCTTGGATTGTGATTAGGCTCCTAATCTAATGTACCCTAAAGCCCAGGTCACACATTCAAATTTTTCATCAAATGTGAATTTGAAAAGCTGGAAGATGAATTAGCTTATAGTATTCTAGACTTCCCTAAGGGCAATTTAATAATGAGTCTGATATTCTTGTAGGTTTAACTTCTCTTAGTTTGTCATTCAGCTTCTCAATATACAATGCAAAGGTGATTTGACATTTGGAGATTTGAAAATTAAAGATTGTAACCTAAGTTATTTCTACTCGAGTGAACTCACTTAAGTGGCATAGGTGTGACAGGGGCTTTGCCTAACCTAACATGACCATTCCATAGAAAAAATAGACCTTTCAAATGCAAAAAAGGAAAGAAATGGAATAGAACAGAGTCAAGTCTATGATGAATAGCTTCATCTATTGCAGGTGGAACTTATCCCTCTATTTTGGGTGTGTATGACTATTTTAGTTGGCAACAACTCTTACCTGGTTCTCTTACCTGGTGGGCTTCCCATCCACATCCAGCTTATGATGTAGGCAAGGAAGCCGCACTCTGCTGATACGCCAGCCCATAATTCTACACATGACCTTTATATATTAATTGCAACTGGCTGGATAGTGTATCATAAGCAGCAACATTGCATGGAGCTGTGTCAAGGTGTCGATTGGTACTGCCTTATGCAATATAATCAAATAATATATCACCGAGATAAGCTGCAAGACCTCGTTTGAACACATCAATATCACTGCAGTTAACAAGTTCTGCTGGCAATTCATTCCACAGATTCACACATCTAATACTAAAATACCTTCTCCGTACTTCTACTAGGCTATTTTATTTGGTCATTATTCCCCAGACTCATTAATAAGAATATTAAGGTTCCAGAATATTTTATTGTACCATAAATTTAGATTGATCTCAGTCATTTTTAACAGGAATAGGAATTTTTTTTACAATTTTGCATGGGAGGCATGCAAGTAATGTAACTTACTACAAATCCTCAAATTGGTGAAAATTTTTGTTTAGGGATAATGTGCATTCTAAAGACTAGTTTATTCTAGTATTTGGGGACCAAACAACATATTCTGAGTGTGGTCAGACTAGTGATTTATTTAGTTATTTATAATAATTTAGGATTTCTCCCTGTCTTCTCTTTTTCTGCATGAGGGGATGGAGAGGGGGGGGGGTCGCCGATTGAATGAAGTGGCCTTGCAGTAGATGTGCTGCATTGCTTCTGACCCAGGGCAGTGGGTGAGATGCAGGGATGACCTGTCCTCCAAGAGGAGCAGAGATGGGAGGGAGGGAGGGAGAGGTTATGAATAGGAGTGGATTGTGGGGGGATGAAATGGGTGGGAGTGGATTTATGCCTTTGACTTTGGCTACCTCCATTGTAAGGTGGAAAAACCCTTGGTATATGTATGTATAATAATTTGATTAATTATTAATAATTCAATTGGTAATTGGATTATGATAGCTGGATTTCTGAATTCAGTGTAATGCACTACCAAGTGAAGTATCCTATTTGCTTCTTATGAAAGAGATATACAATGCTTAATTTTTGTAAAGTCATTTTGAAGTCTTTGAAGTAGTATTCTGTCTGTTATTGACACAGCTGGTGTGGATCTCCAGAGACCATCCAGCTTTCTTCCCTCCATGGTCCAGTGTAGTAAACTGTTGGAGTTAGAGCTTGGGTATCCTGGTGTGAGTGGTTGGTCTGTAATCTTGGCCAACCATGCATCCAAGTGGTACTTGAAGGTGTGGGAGGATACACCACTCAGGTTGCTGAGTTTTGCCGGGATGTAGTTGAAGAGTTGTGTTCCATTGTAGGTAAAAGTGTGGTGTGTCAGGGTCCTAATTCTTTGAGATGTTCCAGGGGTGGTCTTGGCATAACACAGCCTTCCTCTTCATAGGTGGTTCTTTTCTGTATTGTTAACATTAGGAAATCCTGTTTTCTAAAATCTTCCAGGTATAGATAATGGTTTACCTCTGTGCCACTGGAGTGAGAACAAATGTAGTATTACTTGTAATTATACCAAAATTCTCTTAATTCACCACATTGGTTAAAGTTTTTCCAAATATTTGAAACACAAAACATGGATAGATATGGAGGTGGGCAATAGGATCTATGTAGATCAATACAGAGTGTGTATGGTAATTATTTTGTTGTTTCGGGGATATGTGGAAAGATGTGGGTAACCACACCACTCAAAACAAAAGAAACCGATCAGTATATGTCAAGACTTTGTCCCAGCAACACCTTGTATCCATGGAGATATTTACATTTCTTTATCCATGGAAAAGGCATGTGGTACTTACTTTAATCTCTGCAGTGCACAGCAGCAGCAAGCTCTCAGAACTGCTAAATGTGACTGAACAGCTCATCAGGATCATCAAGAGGGAGTTGATTTCTTCTGACCATGATTATGAAGGTATTGCCAAGAGGAAACATCATTCTCAATGATTGGACACCATCAGGGATGACAAATTTGTCACTCAATTGCAAGCCATGGTTGATGAAGACCCCAGCCAGTCTAATAGGTCCATTGCTAGAGAGCTGCAAGTGTCTGAGGGCATCGTAAGCAAGTGTTTGCATGAAGATATCAGATACAAGTCATACAAGATGTGTAAGAGTCAACCCTTCTCCGCAAAGATGCAGTAGAACCACTTCAAGAAGATGATCAACAAAGTGAAGTACCCTCTGGAGAATGACATGCTTTGGTTCTTTTCAGACAAAAAGAACTTCTGCCAGGACCAGACCCACAACTCTCAGAACAACAGGTGGTTCTATCTGTCCCAAAGATGTGCCAAGAGTCATGAAAACCAAGTTTCCTGCAACTGTCATGGTGTTTGGGGTATTCTACAGCCAAGTTATGCCCTTGTTCTTCTTTCCCAAGGGGCTCAGGATGAGCACTGAAGTGTACATCGATGTCCTACAAACCCATGTGAAGCCGTGGATTGAGGAAGTAGCTGCTGGTAGACCCTGTGTGTGGCAACAGAACTTGGCACCATGTCACACCTCTAGAAAATCCTAGAAATGGCTCTGACAATTTCTCTGACTTCATTGCCCCAGATGTGTGGCCCCCTAACTCACCTGACCTCAACCCTATGGACTATTTTGTATGGGGCGCAGTTGAACAAATATTAACCACACCCCATGCAAGAGTGAGGATGATCTGATCATTCAGATCAAGGTTGTCTTTGCCAATCTCTCCAAGGAGGTTATGAAGAAGGCCTGTCCCAGGTTTCAAGGGTGTATTAAGTTTTTCATTGATGCCAAGGGCAGATTCATTGAGTAACAAAATACCAGAAGTGTGCTGATACAGAGTCTGTTTTTTTTCCTCTTCAATAAATGCATTTTCAACTAAATTGTGACTTTTTTTCCATAAATGCATTTTCAACTAAATTGTGACTTTTTTGCATGCCCCTAAAAAACTAAACAATTACTTTGCACTCACTGTAGTTAATGCTATGCCCCCCCCCCCTCTCTCTCTCTCTCTCTCTCTCGTGCTCTCTCTCTTGTGCTCTCTCTTGTGCTCTCTCTCTTGTGCTCTCTCTTGTGCTCTCTTGTGCTCTCTCTCTTGTGCTCTCTTGTGCTCTCTCTCTTGTGCTCTCTCTCTCCCTTCCTTCCTTCCTTCCTTCCTTCCTTCCTTCCTTCCTTTTCTTTTCTTTTCTTTTCTTTTGTTATTGTGAGTTGAAAAGAGAGAATGAACAGAAATCTGGATTCCTTGCTTCATATATGAAAAGACCTTATCTAATCCATGTCATGTACTGATATGGATCTTGTGGTCAGTGAACAATTGATTGTTGTATTGATAGATACACAAGTTGTCTGATTTCAAGTGATATACATGAATAGAGTAATGTACACTGCATATGTATGTAGGAGTTACATGTATGTAATCATGTGTGCAAATACTTAAAGTATTGTTTGTGGACCTATAAATTTGTTTTTAACTGGGCAGACTTGTCTGAAAGCGAATGATGTGGTATAGGCTAATTAGTAATTATCAATGGATTTTACCTATGATTTTTCATTACTTTGATTTTGACTAATTTGGCCATCAGTAAAATGGGAAGGCATATGGAAGAAAGTCCAAAACAGGCTGTTCTCATTGGTCCTATCTTAGTTTTTTCTTACTGCCATGTGCATCCAAATTTTGAGACTATAGCCCACATATTTTGTATTAATTATTTATTTGTTTTATATATAATGTTTGTTGGAGAGTTTAAGGAGTTTCATGTTGGTATGGAAAAAAAGGAGAGGAGAAGGCAGACAAGTCATTGTGGTATTGGATACTAAGTGTGTGTGTGTGTGCATGCAAGTGCACTATTGTTCAGCTTTGACCAGGAAGGCTATCAATGTGATTTAGTGGTTGAGTGAGTTGCTTGGTGTACACAGTAGTGACCTGGTGTCTCTCCTCTATACCCACAGTAATAGAAGGAAACAAAAACAAACCTTTTTCAATAAGTTGATAAGTTTAAGAAAACTTTTGTGTTGAAATGTATTTACCTACTATTCCTGAGGTGAGATTAATAATGCCAAGCATTGTTGTACATGTTGCTCTAATTATTAAAATTGCAGATAACATTTGGATCATGTTTCCCATTTTGTGCTATAAGTCATTAGTTGTGACATATTTTTTTTATTCATCATTGAATTTTTATAACATTATTGAAAGAAAAGCATAAATTTAAAAGTAATTTTCCACCACCCTTTGACAGAGCTGGGCACATTCCTAGGTGTCCTGACTATATATATATCAGTCAGGAAAACCTAGAAATGCACCGAGGAATGCGCCCAGCCCTGCCCTTTGATTAGATACTAGGTGTAGTTATATTGCAATAATAACTGTTGCCTCAAGTTTCACAAAGTGGAAAACCTGCAACCCCACAGTGGCATGCATTGGTCCTTAGGCCTTCTCATGGTCTTTACAGTTTGTTAATGACTGACATTTTCTGTCACCAGCTTATGGTAGTAGGAGGAAGAGAGCATTCTCCCATTGTCATTTCTTGGGTGAAAAGTCAGAGGAAATACAGTTGCCAGTTGATAGAGATCTTTGAGTTGGTCTGGAAACTTAGTGTCATGCACCTGCAGGTAGAGTGAAGTATTGATGAATTATTGAGGTGGGTGGCAGGGAGATGCTTCATCCAGATGTCCATCTTGTAGAACCATCACTCATAGGATTGTGTCAGTGATATCTTGAGAAGTATTGGCTAGTGACAGCTATAGTGAAGTATATACCTGTTCTTTCCTCAAAGATTACTACACACATACAAAGAAGAAAAGTCATGTGACTACACTCCACTTGCACCCAGTTCTACCTGTGTACCTACTTCCTTAACATTCTTCATTGAAGACTGCTTATCTAATTGACAAATCTTTCAACATAAGATCAATGCTTCTCCTGTGATGACCTGTTATATGCATGGAAAGACCTGTGGCAAAAGCGACCTGCCCTTCTTCATACAATCCCCTTGTAATATGTGCCCAACACCCATAGCTCTCTCACATCCTCCAGAGCTCTAGTATATTGGAGACTGCAATGGAATTTTTGTGGACTTGTCCCAAACTGAAATGATAAGGCAAGACTCCATACTAAATAGACTTAGTTACCCTATAGTGAATGCTGAAACAATTTGTTATTTTAAGAGATGATTAGATAACTTTATGAATATGGATGACAGGTGGAAGGGGACATGGAATTGCACAGTGTAGGCCTTATGGTCTCTTGCAGTCTCTTCCACTTTTATGTTCTTAACACCACACACCTTCAAGTATAATATCTAAGCATTCCCCAGATTCACCGATATCACATTATCATGTTTATGTCACACTTCTTTAACCCATAGGTACCTCCTTAACCTAGACTCTGATTATAGTTTTTTTTTTGTGTAGGTGCGATACTGTCCTCAAAGACAGATGTTTTGATGAGTTGTCAACAATGAAGTACATTTATAGCAGAGGATGTATGAACATGCCTTCACACAAAGGAGATCAAACCAAAAGCTTCAAAAGGCCATTGTTTAAAGAGTGTATCAAAGCCTGGCTTTTAGGTTGAAAGGTTACATGGACGTGATCTACTGTGAACATTTGTGAATTGGAACGAAATCTTTGAGCCCCACTTATCGGTACTAATGCCAATCGTCACTGGGATTATTATTATTATTATTATTTTTTCTTCCATTTGCCTTGATTTTTGTGATTGGTATTGTTATATTAATTAATTTTCTCCTGTTTTTCCAGACAATGCCTATCCTCTATAGTGTAATCGCAAGGGGCACGACTATCCTCACCAGATATGCAACCTGTGCCGGGAATTTTGCTGAAGTTACAGAACAGATTCTCCCCAAGATATCTCCAAATGATGCCAAGCTAACATATTCCCATGCATCATACCTCTTTCATTACATCGCACAAGATGGCATCACATATATGTGTATTACTGATGATGTAAGATTATGCAATGAATCCATTAGTGAATAAGAATTTGATCTAATATCCTAGATAATCTTTGTACATATAGAGGTTGATATTCCTATACATATGGATTGTATATTTTCCTTAACCTCCTTGTATATACTGTCTATTCTGTATTTAGTACAAATATTTATTTCCTGTATTACTTCTCTATTTGCAGGAATTTGAAAGAAGAAGAGCATTTTTGTTCCTGGAAGAGATTAAACAAAGATTCTTGGTTACCTATGGTGCTCGTGTTCAGACAGCCTTGCCTTATGCCATGAACAGTGAATTTGCACAGGTAATGCATGTGAATAATAATACAGATAATAACCCAACACTGCAATTACAAAACATCATTCAAAAAATGCAAACTTCTCTCAATAAGATATACCTTACATTAAAGTCTACATTAGTATTTCCCACTTGCAGTCTGAAGGGATTTCTTCTTGTTTGTTCCATTAATTCTTGAGTGGATGAAGGGGGAGGGTTGCCATGTACTGAAGTGATGGAGATAAACCAGCTTCAGTTGTTGGGTGAGCTCTGTCTTGTTGCATTGCTTCTGACTGGAGCAATGGATGGGGGGTAGGGATGACGTTTTATCCACAAGGAACGAGGATAACGGGTACAACAATTGGGTGTTGGATGTGTGTAAAGGGTGTGAGCATGTTGTGGATGTAAAGGGTGTGAGCATGTTGTGGCTAGCTACTTTCATTATAAGGGATAAAGGACCTTGTGATGATTTATTTATTTTATTATTATTGTTGTTATCATTATTATTATTATTATTTTTTTTTTTTTCCTGCATTGCTTCTGACCCAGGGCAGTGGGCAGGATACAGGGATGACCCATCATCCATGTGAAGCTAATATGAGAGGGAGGAAAGGGTGGTGGGTGGGAGTGGGCACTTGCCTTTTGACTTGGCTACCTACCTTGTAAGGGAGGAAAACCCTTGATAGATAAATAGATATATTTATTTATTTCATATTTTAACTGGATGGTAATCTACTTCTACATTAGATTGGCTATTACATGATTAGATATGGGAAGTCATTTTGTGTGCACATTGTATGTGGGTTCTAGAAACAGACGTCATATATCTCGGACTTTTGCAAGATCTATCTTTTTTATTCTATATACCAAGGGCTTCTTCCACCATATAAGGGAGGTAGCCAAGTCAGAGGTGTGCAGTCACTCCCATCCAACACCCTTGTTTCCTTCTTATTTTAGCTCCTCTTGGATGAAGGGTCATCCCTGTCTCCCAGCTACTGTGTGGGTCAGAAGCAATGCAGCAAGACACAGTGTATCCACAGCAGGGCCACTTAGCTCACATAACAACAACCCCTTTCCATCCACTTATACAGAAAATAGAAAAGTCAAAGAGAAATCCCTTTGGGCTGCATCAAAATATTGTCCACACACAGCCACTCCTGCCCCTCACTTCCTTGCTTGACAGACATAGAAAAGAGAACATGGGTTGAAAATCCTTTTGGAATGTATCAAAATATCCATACACAGCCATTCTCCACTCACCCCTATCCCTTGCCTTCTCCCTTCCTTGTTCAACAGACACTCCCCTCTTGCTCAAAACCCATTTCACCCCATCCATCCATCTCATCCTCAGTTGTCACCCTCAAGTTCACTCCATCCACCTCTGCCTTCCACACTACTTTTGTTAATCTTTCTTCACTCATTCTTTCCATGTGTACAAACCATCCCAATCCTCTTTCATCAGTCCTATCTATAGCCAAAGAACTGAGGAAATTGATTGGACTTTGTTGAATTTGCTGTGTCATCTCATACAACTTTACAAGACCTACATATTAATATGTTGTTTGTATTTAATGTAGAGGAAAGTGAGTGAATTCTGTACAATATATTCATATATTCTTTTCAGGTCCTTGCTGGGCAGATGAAATTTTACTCAGAATCTAGGGATATAGACAATCTTTCTCGGCTGCAAGGGGAAGTCAGCGATGTTAAGGATATTCTTGTTAAGAACATTGGTAAGTTTTTACTAAGGGGTTTTAAGTATTACTGTTAGATAAAAGTCTATGATATTTTAGTGCTCAGTCAGGTGAGATATATACATTTTTCTGTAGAAATAAAGCGATGATAGGTGGTAATAGACCAGAAACTGCCTAGTGTAGGCCTTATGGTCTCTTGTAATCTTCTTCATTCTTATGTTAAAGAGAAAAGGAAGGTGGAATGTGTTACAGATGTATGGAATGGGGAACATTTTTTTGAAGCCAGTCATTAATTTTTGCATGAGAAGTAAGGCATGCATGCAAGTCAGGAATAGAGAATGAATAGACTGAAGTGAATGTGGGGCTGTGCCTAGGCTGTATGATGTTGTCATGATTAGATGACATGTATGTGGATGGGATAGTAATATAAGGGAGAATAAAAGTGATAGGTAGAGGTTTTGAATTGAGGGGAAAGAATGGAAGGACATAGGGTGCCTTTTAGATGCCTTTTTAGGTGCCTTTGGGGGTGGCAGTAGAGCATCACTACTTGGGGTGGAGGTCAATGTAATGGTGATTTGAACTGTGCCAACAGCGAGTTGGACCATGGGCATGGTTCATTAAATTCCATGGTATAAAGTTCTCTCTAGGGGGTACTGTCCTAACCTTGTAACAGGGGGAGTTTGTGATATTAAACCAAAAAAGAAATTTTAAATGAAATGTTTGAGAATTAAGATAAGAATAGGAAATTTGGGGGTGATGCAGAGAATTTATGAGAAGGAACTGTTGGATTTGTTAAATTGGTTATATTTGTATATGAAGTGAATGTGTGCTTTGCCTTGGCCATCATCTTTATATGGTGGAAAGGGCTTTAGTATTTATATAAGACTAAAGTTATGAGTTGCTGTTGACTTGATATTTGTTCTAAACTGTTTTTATGGTATTTGGAAATGTTTAACAACTCCGTTATTTTTACCTCTTTCGTCGGTAATTCTAAGGTGTATTTATGTATTTTATAGAACATCTTGCAACTCGAGGTGAGAAGTTGGAGCTCCTCATCAATAAGACAGAAACGCTCAACACATCTGTAAGTAATAATCTCCAGCAGTCATGCATTAATAAGGTCTTAACCTCCTCAAGGAGCTTAAGCAAGTCAGATATTGCATTTGAAGGGTAAATGTATTTTATCTGCATTATGGGAAGTGGTTGAATGATTAAATATATATACATATATATATTGCTGTTCAATTTATACATGGATGGGGTGGTGCAAGAGGTAAAATCAAGGGTAATGGGTTAGGAATTGGAGATGGTTAAAGGAAATGGAGAAAAGGGGGAGATAATTCTGTTGCTGTGTGTGTGTGTGTGTGTGTGTGTGTGTGTATATATATATATATATATATATATATATATATATATATATATATATATATATATATATATTGTAAAGGTTGTTTCTATTTTGGCCAAGGGAAGGGATTAGGGGAAGATATGAAAGCAGTTTAGTTCTGTACAAGTGTGGTTATACAACAAAATAGATATATGTACCAACTGAGGGCTGGCCATTGCTTGTTACCTATGCAATAAAGTAATGGATATGACCTAAGATTTTAAGCATTTTTATTGTTTGTTTTCTCAGCCCTTGTTTAATGTTATTCTTGCAGGCAGTCACTTTTAAGACCACAAGTAGGACTTTGGCCCGATCTCTTTGGTGGAAGAATGTCAGGGTCATTGTGGCCATATTAGTAGCAGTTGGGGTAAGTAATTTTGTCTTCCTTTTTGTCCCCCCCCCCCTCTCTCTCTCTCTCTCTCTCTCTCTCTCTCTCTCTCTCTCTCTCTCTCTCTCTCTCTCTCTCTCTCTCTCTCTCTCTCTCTCTCTCTCTCTCTCTCTCTCTCTCTCTCTCTCTCTCTCTCTCTCTCTCCCTCTCTCTCTCTCTCTCTCTCTCTCTCTCTCTCTCTCTCTCTCTCTCTCTCTCTCTCTCTCTCTCTCTCTCTCTCTCTCTCTCTCTCTCTCTCTCCTCTCTCTCTCTCTCCTCTCCCTCTCTCTCTCTCTCTCTCTCTTTCTTCCTCTCTTTCTTTCTTTCTCTCTCTCTCTCTTTCTCCCTCTCTCTCTCTCTCTCATCCCTGGCCCACCCTCCTACTCACTCACTTCCTCACTCAGTCTCTCTCACACACTCACTCACTCATTCGGTCTGTTTCTTTCTTTAGTGTCAAAAGTTTGTTTGTTATAATCTTTTATTTGGACCTGACAACTTTTTGTTGACGACTGTTTTCTGTCCACAGGTGAGCATCTACATCATTGGTGCTATGGCCTGCGGGCTGGCTTGGCAGCATTGTGTCGGAGGAAGCTAAGTGCATTTGTGCCTGGAAGCAGAAACTTAGAAAGAATGAATATTTTCCAATTTTTCTTGTTGAATATAGTTGATACATATCCAGATGTAGATGTTTGGGCTTCATTGTGTAACTTAACCATGACACGAAGCTCTAGATGTGCTGCAGAATTGGTGTATTGTTGATCCACACAGAAGGATGTGGTTGAATGGAAATGTATCGAAAGGTTCATGATGCTCTGTCAGAATCTATATATAATTCTGTCATCTATTGCTGTAATCAAGTTTATGAATCAATGGGGATTAGAAAATATTGTTCGTTGTCTGTGGTGTGAAATATGGCGTGGAATGAAGTTGGCCACGATTGGATATTTCTTATTCATCTGTGATTGTATATATGCATCTGTCTAATGAGGCCAAAGAATCGGAGGCATGTGCGAGAATGAGAGCTTTTGTGTATGCATTTTTATCCTACTTTAATTTTCGTCATCATATTATCTGATGATGCTTTAGGTAAAGAGTTACGGGGGGTATGTGTGACACGAATTGTGACGGTTTTTGTCTGATATAGAATTGGAAACTTTTAATGATTAGTGACCTTCAGTATGTATATATTTTACCTAAAGAGCAAAGGTTCTCGTGGACAGCATGTCTTACATTCCTAAGGGATAAGTAATAATAGGTATGATTTAATGACTCCTTATTAGTATGTATACCTTTCCAGCAGTGCGGCTTACAAGAGAAAGGAAGATAACCTTTTCTCTCGCTCTCTCTCTCACTCTCTTTATTTTTTATATACTTCTTAGTTACCATATTTTGTATTTATGGTAGTAGTGTGTATATTGATCTGTACTTCAACCTTTGTTGCTTTACTAAGGATAGGATGTTTCGGTAACTACTACTTAACTTTTCTCTTTCTTGAGGGTTTTCTTTTGTATTAAAGAAATACTGCTCTGACTTAGCTAGTTTGATTGCAGCATTTATCATATGTTATTTGTAGTGTGATGGGGTTTTGTTCAGTTGAAAGCCTATACTGGATTTTCTTTCATTTTGTTGATGTGGGTTCAATCCCTATAACACAGGGTTATGCCCGCAGCTTAAAGGTATTGTCATGTGGTAACTTAAAGAAAAAAATCTCTGAAATGCAGTATTATAGTGAAGAGTAAGAGTTATAGCTCTGTTATGATGGGGATCTGTTTAGTTGAATTCAACTACCTGACAAAAGCTAGAAGAAATGTGTTAAGTGCATCATCCTAATGAAAGTTTATACATACATATACTAAGGGTTTTTCCCCCCAATACAATGGAGGTAGTCAAAATCAAAAGGCATAAATCCACTCCCACCCATTATATCCCCACATACTCCTCTCCCACTCACCACCCCTCCCTCCCTCTTTTCTTGGCTCCTCCTGGATGGCGGGACATCCTGCATCTTGCCCACTGCTCTGGGTCAGAAACAATGCAGCAAGGCACAGTACATCCACAGCAAGGATGCTTCATTTAATCGGCGACTCCCTCTCTGGCCCCTCATGCAGAAAAAGAAGGGACAGGGAGAAATCCCTTCAGGCTGTGTCAAAATATCTTTCACACATACTTCATCACATCCCCCCCCATCCCCCACCCACTTCCTTCCATGCATCACAGCATCATCCATACACAACCATTCTCCACTAATGAAATTACAAGAAGAAATAATGTGACCCTAAACCGCACTTCATGACAGTTTGGTTTGGTTTAATGTCTCTCGGCGAGGCTTAAAATGGTGCCACATTATGGAGTGCTTTTAGGAGCAGGAGATTAAATGTAGTATGCCCTTGGTATGACCTTTTTTTCTGCCTGCAGGACTCAATTTGCCTCCTCTCAATTTCGCACCCAAGTAGTGACACTGTTCATCTTGGCCAGTGAGCATCTTGCATTACGACAGTTGTCAGTGTAATGTCATGACACTTCCCCAATCAGGAGGATAGGGAAGTGCCCCATGCAGAGGACTTTGTAGTGTGGAATTTCACAAACCATGCTCTTGGTCCAACTTGCCTGTGGCAGGATTCAAACCATCATCACCTTGACCTTTGCTGCAAGTAGCGATGCCCTAAGCCGCTCGGCCAGAAAACTTACAGGATGCTCACTTGATTATGACAGTAGTGGGCCATATTTCCACCAGGCAAATAGCTGAATATTATCTTAATAACTATCTTCAGGCACTGTAGCCATGTTTAATCCATATTGTGGTATATTGGAATAAAAAAATGGCCTTGCCTGGAATTTGAAGAGGCACCAAAATTTAGAAATTTTATAAAAAAAATTCTCATTCATCCTTAAAGGAAATATTCTCAAACATTATACAAACTATGAAGTATTTTAAGTCTTAGTTTTTGGGGGTTGTGGTTGCATGGGCCAGTCGTCCCCAGTCCATCATACTGTATTATAAGAACACGATACCAGTCTTTCCTATACAGGAGTGACCTTTTTATTTCAGGTATGTCACACTTTACATATCAAGAGCTATTGTCAGTTGTTAGCTCACCATATATGAAAAGGTGAAGGAAATAAAAAGTTATTGGAAAGAAATCTTGGGCTTGTCTGGAGATTTAGTGCTAGCCCCCCAGTGACTACACCACCAGATGAAGATGAGGCTGTTGATGGGATTTGAAATATGCAACAGGGGGATGATTCTTTGGTTCTTGCAGGACTGTTCATATGTAGCACCTTCTTCCTTTCTTTAAAGTTCGGTTGTACAGTGGACCATGACTAATATGTACTGAGATGGTAGAAAGATATAAAAGAATTGGATCACATAATGGATCGTGTATTTTGTTTTTGATAACTAGTGTCTTTAGGGGTAGTATTGTACAGAAGAGGGGTGGATTCATCGAAGCTTTATGCATGTTGAAGTGGTAGGACGAAGCTAACGGAAACTTCATAGCAAATCGTGTGTCTGTGAGATGGGAACTGTAACTATGAATGTTTATTTCTTCTAAATTTACTTGAACAGGAAGTTCTGTTGCCATTTCTCTTTAAGATGGGAGTGATTGCTTGCGGGTAGAAGGGCTTGGATGAATTGCAGCTCAAACCAAAGGCTTGCCAATCAATGTATCTCAAAAATGTTAGAGAATAAGGAGGAATTTATTCATAGAGGTTATAATGGAATGTAGCAATAACAGTGTGTGTGGTGCATCACATTTTCAACAGAAGCAAATGTATTGTTTGTAGAATTTTTTTTTCTAAGGGATAATGTCTATTTTCTTACCTCACTCGATTGGAAAATTAATTGATCTGAATTAGAACAGTAAATGATATATGCCTAATGTGGGGCTTTTGAATGCTGGTACCTAAGAAAGCAATTTAGACTATGCTGTCTTGTGTTTTTAGTAATTTGCATATAATTTCAAATTTCACTAGTGATTTAATCATTATTTCAATATAAGTTTGCACAGATGATTTACATGACATTTCCTGTGTAAATCATCTGTGCATTACTTATTTTGAAATCACGACCAGATTACTATGATATGTTGCAATATTTGAATACAAGTCTGATGGATTATATACCTTAAATGAGTGTGGTACAGTATATCAAGGAGAAAATATGGGATAGTAGTTACACAATAAAATTGTATTTCAGATGCTGCATGTTTTAAAATAGGTAACTTCACTTTGCAATACTATATTTTCACCATCATATATATATATATACACTGGGGGTGCTGCACCATAATTTTGTAGTGTTGCTTTGTATAGTTTTAGTTTGCTGTGCTGGACTACTGTAGTGTTGATGCTGTAGTCACTGGCAACATCCATACCACTTGTATCTATTTTTGTTACTCTGACATTTTCATGTTGCATAAGCAGTACGTTATCTTCCTTGACATACTGGAATGTGAGAATTTGGTTACCTTTGTGGTACAGGATTGGGAAAAATCTAAAGGCACACAATTAGGACCTGTTGGGTTTCCCGTAAAGATCAATATGCATGGTTAAAGTGATACATTAGATATTGTATGTAATAGTTTACACAGATTCGTATGTGTGTAGTTATTGGAGTAAATGATAAATATGTGTACAAGAATTTTTTTTCTTGGGAAAATATGGCAAGAAACATAAAGGGAAAAAAGTTTTAATTGAATCCCACATTACAAAGCCCGATCCTCAGTAGCGTAAAAATGTGTGGCATTGGCCATAACATCTCTGAATTATGTCATCATTATGAAGGACTTAAATGAGAACTTTGACCCCTCTTAACAGAATGAATTTGTTTAGCACTGTAAAATGTGTCACCATAAACCTCCTCTAGTTGTTGGGCTTTGCTGTGGAAGAGCTGTGCCTCATTCCATTGCCTCATTGCATTGCCTTTGGCCCAAGCTGTGTGGTGGGGACAGGGTGACTTTTCATCTCTGAACTGCTGAGATGGAAGGGGTAGTTGGTTTGGTCTTAATTGCATGTGATGTGGGTGAGTGCTTTGACTTGGGTTTCCCTGGTTTATACATACTACATATGTGTATGTGTGTGTGTGTGTATATGTATATATATATACATACATATATACATATACCAAAGGCTTTTTCCCCCCTTACAAGGGAGGTAGCCAAAAACAAAAGTATAAGATTCACTCCCACCCATTCCATTCCCATATACTCCACTCCCATCCACCCCCTCCCTCCCACTTATCTTGGCTCCTCCTGGATGACAAGTCATTCCTGGATCTTGCCCACTACCCTGGGTCAGAAGCAGTGTCACAAGACACAGCACATCCACAGCAAGGCTGCTTCATTAAATCAACAACCCCCTTTTCTGTCCCTCCATGCAGAAATGGAGAAGACAGGGACAAATCCCTTCCTACAGTTGAATATAATCATTTGGGTAGTTGGACTACACAGGAATTGACCATGATAAGAAATTTCCCTTTGTTGGGTAAGATCTTAGAGCAAGAGACAAAATAAAGTGCACAGGTGAACATTGGGGAAGGGTGGACAGGTTCCTTTCTTCAACATAGTGCTTTACATTGTAGATTTTTGTTGTGGTTCATAACTAAGGATTTTATTCATCAAAGGTCTGGAGTCTGGATTTAGGATAAAGGGGTATCTTAATGTATTGAAAACTGGGCTTGTCATGAGTTCACCATTCACCTTAGTAAGATCATCTGGCATCACTGGAAATAAAAATCTGAAGACTACTTTGCCTTGTTGAATGGAACAATGCATGGTTATAGTAGTATGCCTGAACCTGAGAATGTTAACTGTGTAGTTTGAGGGTCAACACCAAATGCATTCACCAAACGGAAGATTGCCCAACAGTTAAGCTGCTTGGTTAACCAAAAATCCTATTTTCCGAGTGGTTTGTGGGCTACCCATGTCTGCGGCTGGATAACTTGGAGCCGAAATCTCCACCAAGAGAAAGTCGAGGTTATGGATGAATTGAAAGATTGATGTAAGTTGAAGTTACTTCATAAGGAGGAGGATATTCCTTTGAAGCAAATGCAGGATATCCTTTTATGCCAGAATGTTCTGATGGAGAAAAAATCAGGTGTGTCTGGATATTGAAGTAGAAGTACTCAATTCAGTAGTAAAAAGGACAGTACTAAAGTCATAATAGTGGCTGTGCACTGAAATCATTGAACCTTGATGTTGATCTGACATTTGGAGAGCATCAACCAAGGGTTTTAAAATATTTTGTATGGGAATATGTAAATCAACAGCTAGATATATTATTCTGAGCTGTCTAGGAAATTATATTGTTATATTGTTCTTTGCTCGAGATCAATAAATTGTGTTGTATCCAGTCATTGTTTGATTTGTGACAGTAAGCAGTGGTCCATCATTTTGTATATCTTATCCAAATGCCCTCTTTAGAATATGCCGCTGGCTGAATGGGTCAATAAATATAGTCAGCATCTTTATTGCTCAGCATTGTGTTGAATAGAGTCAAGTTCTGTCCTGACCAGAATCTGTCAAGTCCATGAAGGGATAAAAAATAGCATACAGTGAAAAAAAACATACTGGGATTGTATGGCACAAAAACTAAAGAAAAATAAAGGTTACATTTTTCTAATACTTCCAGCCGGAAAGGTATTATAAATGTAGTATTTCAGGGTCCCTGTTTTAGGAAATTATTTGAAGTGTCCAACTGAATCAAATTAAGGCTTGAAAGTGATATATCCAGGATTTTAAATGAGTTATTGGGAATACATTATTGACAATTAGAGGGCATAGAGCAAGAGGGGAATGTATGTAGAGCAAGGCAGGAGGTAGGGGTGAGTGGAAAATGGCTGTGTATAGATGATACTGTGAAGCAAGGAAATGGGGTTAGGGAGTGGTTATGTGTGAATATTTTGATGCAGCCGAAGGGATTTCTCCCTTTCTTCCCTTTTTCTACATATGGGGATGGGGAGAGGGGGTCACCAATTAAGTGAAGTGGCCTTGCTGTGTCCTGCTACATTGTTTCTGACCCAGGGCAGTGAGCAGGATACAAAGATGACCTGTCATCCATTAGGAGCTAAATTGAGAGGCGGGAAAGGGTGGTGGATGGAAATAAAATGGGTGGGAGTGGGTTTATGCCTTCTGACTTTGCTACCTCCTTGGTAAGAGGAAAAAAACCCTTGGCATATAGAGGAGTTATATGTCACAGGTGATTTAGACAAACTGGAATGGAGGTTTCATTGCATTGGCTTTCACCTGAGTGGTGTGATGGGGAACAGGGGTGTCCCTTCATTCATGAATTACTGTGATGGGAGGGGCAAGAGATGAGACTTCCTGGGAGTTGCGAGAAGTATGGCAGAGAGTTCAGTTAGTATTGAACTTCCTTCCCACTATTTAACAATAACATTCTTCCACTTAACACCCAAGAGTCCTCATGCAAAGGTACATGAAGTGGGTGGAGGAAGGGCAAGATAAAATGATCTCTGGACACCCTTAGCCACAACCCACATGGGTTGGGATGCAGGTCCAATGACCACGCCACAATGGAATAAGGAGCACTGCAGTTAGGCACCAGTCTGTATGGGTGGACAGCTCTCTTTGGAATCCTCCCTGCTCACTCTGTGGCCAATGTTGGGAGGAGGCTGGAAAAGGTGCCTCAAGCATGGTCCCTTTACCCCAACCTGGAGACCTGCCCTAGCAAGGTCACCCAAATATGGTATAAATAATGATTAATAATGATAATAGTAGTTATGGTTAGAATAATAATACGAATGACCAAACAATAGCACTCCCACATATGCACACACATACACACACACACACACACACACACATATATATATATGTATATATAATATATATATATATATATTAAAGAAAATAGTGGTTGCACTGATAATACCTAAACTAGAATATGCTGCAACACTATGGGCACCTAGCACAAAAAACAAACAAACAAGAAAATTAGAAAGAATTCAAAGAACAGCGACAAAAATGGCACCTACACTACCAAATATGACATAAGAACAAAGATTGGAGAAATTACATCTATCAGCACGGAAACAAAGAGGAGAAAGAGGTGATTTGTTGACCATTTACAGCAGGGGTTTCCAAAGTGGTCGATATCGACCCCCAGGGGTCGATGAGACAATCTAAGGGGTCGAGAGGGGGTCGGTAGATTGCTAGGGTCGATAAAACCATCCAAGGGGTCAGTAGATTGCTAGGGGGTCGGAAGGGGCCAGTAAATTACTAAGGGTCGAAAGGCAGCCTTTAAAATTGAATGGTTAGCATAAAATGATCCTGTTCTCTTCCCGTACAGAAAGAATGAGACGGCGAGGGAGGTGACGACTGTGTTTCAAGTAGTGTCCCCGGGCGATCTGCTTGCGAGGGAGCAAGGGGGCGGGGAGGCGAGAAAGCAGGAGCCGCGAGCCAGGCTCACATATGCTGCTCCGAGGCTATCTGAATCTTCGGCGTCCGTTCAGTTCTTATATACACAGGCAGGTCATGACCCATGCTCCTAATTGGCGTGAGGTCACGTGCCTTGCGCGGGAAGTAGGACGCAAAACGTTTGACGCCGGTGACTCACGAAGACAGAGGGTATGCATTCTTCAATAGGTACAAAGTTTCATCACGTGGCTGGCCGAGGTGGAGGTTTAGTCATGGCTGGCCGATACTGGCATTGCACGCGTTTTTTTTTAAACCTCTTTTTTCTTCAAAGAGGTTTTGTGGTGATCACGTGGCAGACCGTAGCGCTGGTTAGTCATCGCACGAGCGATTCCCTTGGGGGGCCTCTGAGGTCAAATGTCGTGGGCAGAGAAGAGGTGACGAGGTGAGGAGGGAAGTGAGGACTACTCCTAACAGTGTCATTTGGTATGAAGGAGGATGGTGGTGCCGGAAGATAGTGATAACAGCCAAATGGTATGCAGATAATAAAAATTCTGTGTATTTGATATATGTGTTTGTGGAAGAAACACAATATGCCTGGCGAAAATGAAACCACAACGAAACCTTTCTTTTGTTTTTTAACAATGTATCTTTTACCTCTTATGACATTGATTGAGAAATTGATATGATGCATCTAAATAATGGATACCTTTGATGTCTCCTGGAAATTTTTGACAGGCAAAGTTTGGTCGACCCTTTTTAGTTTTATAAAGTGCAATACCAGCCAAGCCACTTAAGATTTTTTTTAGCTCTTTAATATTTGAATATTTCAATTTAGACACTTGGCAATTTTGGTCTGGTTAACACCAGAAGATTTCGTTCATCCTCGAGGAGCCCCTGGCTGCTGAAGAGTGGATTCTCTCGAGCATTGGCATGTGAACAAGTCGGCAGTGGTTATTTACAGGTACAGAGACAGCGCCATTCAATGAATAGGATCAGAATTTGTATGCAGGAACATTGCGAGCATTATGACGTCATATGCTCCAATCTTTCATTTACAGTCTTTTGTTAAAGTGTCGTTTTACGAGTACTTTGGCCTCCTAAAGAGTCACGGCCCGTTTCCTATTGCTTGGTTTTTGTCGATGGGGATGAATTCGTCCTCGCATAAGTTTCAGCAAACCATTCGATTTCCTTAAGGTGGCGGCACATTAGGTATTTCTGGCTAGCATGCTTCTTGCTTATGCTACTTCGTTTGAGTAGAAACGACTTCGGTTACGATTTTTTTCCTGATCAGACTCCCACGTTTGAGCTTCCGCTTTGGAACCTCCAATTGCGTGTGAGAAAAGGTGAAGAATCCACCAAGAGGAACATGGTCAGCATCGCCGCCCACACGATCTCAGGAGGTTCGGCATGCGTCGCCACGACCACCAATCATAAGGCCAAACAGCAGTGCATAAGTCTCTTCCATATGGAATTGAAACAAGGAGGAGAAGAAAGGAAAAAAGAAAAAGGAAAAAAAGAAGAGGGAGAAGAAAAGAAAAAAGGAAAAGAAGAAGAAGAGGGAGAAGAAGAAAAAGAAGAAGAGGGAGAAAAAGAGGCAGAAGAGGAATCAGAAGAAAAAGAAGATGGAGAGAATAATAATAATGATAAGAAGAAAAAGAATTAGAAGAAGAGGGAGAAGGAGAAGAAAGAGATAGAGAAGAATAAGATGAAGAAGAAAGAAGAAGATGAAGAAGAAGAAAAAGAAGAAGAAGAAAAAGGAGGAGGAGGAGAAGAAGTAGAAGGAGCAGATGGAAAAGAAATAGAAGAGGGAGAGGGAGGAGGAAAAAGAGGATATATATATATATATATATATATATATATATATATGTATTTATATATATATATATATATATATATATATATATATATGTACATATATAATATACATATATATATATATATATATAATATACATATGTATATATGTGTATATATATACATATATATATATATATAATATAATATATACATATGTATATATATGTATATATATAATATATACATATGTATGTATATATATATATATATATATATATATATATTATATATATAATATGTATATATATATATGTATATGTAATATATATATATATACATATACATGTATCTAAATATATATATGTATATATATATATATATATATATATATATGTATATATTCGTGAAGCGTGAAGATTATCTTACAAGCATATTCTGTTGAAAACGACAGCAAATGCATTAGAAATTGATTTCTCTCATAAGCCTTCTGGCTTTCGGAAAGTAGATTTCTGTGGAAAAGAGATGGGAAAAAGTAATTTTCCAATTGACATTGGAAAAATATTAACACAAATACGTAGTACATAAAATAAATGAAAATAAACAAAGCACAGTAGAAAAAAGACGTTTCGCAAATCGTTCTGCATCCTCGGTTAGAATGTAGAGAAATAAGCCAGTGGTCAATATAAGTATGAATGAAGATAAGTCTTGAAGAGATCACGTATGATTCTCCTCTGCTTGGCTGGCGCTATTTCGCAGATCCCTCAGCCTAGCTGATCGTCTAAGGCATGACTTTTGGTCCTCTGTAGGGTGCTTCATTTGAACCTGTGTGGGTGTCCTCTGAACTAGAGGCTCTATTTTTGTGGGCAAATGCATCCCACGTGTAGTTTTGATGCTGATGATGAGAGAGAAATCATTAGTTTGTACATTAATAACAAGTTGTAAAACTTTTATAATTACAGCCTGCAGGATGGTCAGGCGTCGGAGGTCCTTTTCCTCTGCGACAATTTCTGTGTTACTTATCATAGTTTCCCTATCGAGATGGCGTCTATGGTGGGTCCAAAGGTGGTGTTCAAGTCCTTCCTGTTGCAGGTGGGTGATTCGTCTGGACAGGGTGGTAGCTGTCCTTCGCACGTAGGAAGATGGGGCGTACAGTCCAAAGAAATCTACTTTCCGAAAGCTAGAAACCTTACGAAATTAATTTCTAATGCATTTGCTGTCGTTTTCAACATTATATATATATATATATATATATATATATATATATATATATATATATATATATATATATATATAAGATTGAAAGTGAAAGAAGTTGATGAGGAGATATGGGAGAATTTACGCCTTAACGTTTCGACCCGCAGGGTCTTGATCACAAAGCTAACAACTCAAACGTAACAGGATGTTTTATACACGGACGGGTCATCTTACTGGACGCTTCGGAGAGCTTGCTATTATATTTGCGTATTCTTTTGTTACTAATAAGCTTGTGGCTTTGCTAAACATATAAAGCCTTCTCTATGGTTAATGTTGTTATCAGTGTTGATATAAGCTGCCTCAATTGCCTTCCTTAGTTTCTTGGATGATCCTTTGTTTAATATGGTTGCGTTGTTCCAGTCTGGAAGGTGACCATGCATTACTATGGAGTTAGATGTCCTATGGGCTTTTACGTCATTTTTATGTTCATTTATCCTTTTATTAAGTCCGCGACCAGATTCACCAAAATATGAAGAGGGACAGCTTTTACACGGGATTTTATAAACAACGCTGTTTTCGTTAGTGGGATTATTGTCGCTACGTGTTATCAAATGTCCTACTTTGCTACCTGACGTCCTGGCTATTTTGATGCCCGCTTTTAGGAGAAAAGTGTCTAGGTATGAATTAACATTAGAGTTTGGTACTGTGATATATCTGGTTTCATTCTTATTTTTATTTTTATCTTTACTTTTGTTAATTATTTCTTTGGCTTTCTTTTTTAACCTACATAAGAGACCTTTTGGATATTTGAGTTTTATGAAAGTCTCAGTAATATGTTGTAATTCATGATCTAGAAATTCTTTACTGCATATACGAAATGCTCTGAGGAAGAAACCTATTATAATACCTGTTTTGGTTCTGTCATCATGTCCTGAGTAGAAGTGAATATAGTCTTCTTTATTGGTGGGTTTTCGGTATACTGAAAATTTCACATTTATATCTATTCTATGGATAATTGTGTCTAAGCAAGGTAATTTTCCGTTATTTTCATTTTGTGCAGTATATTGTATATTTTCATTTACATTGTTTAATCTCCTGAGTTTGTTGTTAATGTCTGTATCTTTAGGTACAATTACGAGTATATCATCAACATACCTAAACCATTTACTATTCCTACCCATTATAGTCATGTATTCTTCTGTTTCGAGTATTTCCATGTATAAATTTGCTAATACTGCAGAAAGGGGACTACCCATGGCGAGGCCAGAATGTTGTCTGTATTCGATATTATTAAAAGTGAAAGCGCCAAATCCTACACAAAGGGAGATTAATTCGAGGTAATCTTTTTTGGGTACGGGTAGATCTTCATTTTTCAAATTATCTACTACTTGTTCAACAGCATTTAAAGCGCCTTTTATTGATACTCGAGTATATAAAGAGGTGACATCGTAGCTGGCTAGTTTCTTGTTATTGAAATCTAAAACTTTTAATCTGTTAATTAGATCCGAAGAATTTCGTAGATGTGCATCACTAATAGTTCCTAAAGTATGGGATAATGTGTGTATATATATATATATATATATATATATATATATATATATATATATATATATATACACATTCATTTATATGCATACATATGTATATACATATGTATATATACATATATACTGTATATATATATATATATATATATATATAGATATATATTTATACACACACACACACACACACACACACACACATATATATATATATATATATATATATATATATATATATATATATATAATTCTAAATAAAAAATATTCTTCTAAAAACGCTGTGGAAGTCGGGGACAGGTGGTATTACGGTGACACTTTGTCATAGAAATATTATTGAAAAAACTAGAAACCTAACATTGTATATAGGACAAATATATCAACTATTGACTTATTCAATGCAGTATAAGTTAATGTAAACTTTTATAGTGAAATAAGAAACTATTCTTAAGGCACTGTTATGCTTTGAAATGCCAATTTTAGCCGGACTTAACAGGTATTATTGTATGAGGTTAGTGAACACCAGGGTTGGCGTTTTTTTTTTCTGTTTAAAAATATAAAAAATATATATATTTTTATTTAAATCAGATTTATTTGATTTAAATAGATTTTTTTTTATAGATTTTAAATATTGTGGGATTGCTATCTGATATGCGATCTGATTGCTAAAGGACATTTTTAGCATATCAATATAAGGAGCTGTGTTATATAGACTTGCCACAAGTATATAAGGAACGGTATAAGCCTACATGTAGTATATATCACTGTGAAGCCCACAACAACTTTCAACAAGATTCTTGTTGAAACTTGTTCTAGGTAAGCAGCTTCTCACTGAATCAGTTGCTTCTTTGGAATCAACCAGGAAGGATGTCTTCTGGACCTGGCAGAATGGTCTCTTCAGGCAGAAAAAATGATCCTGTCTGGAATTATTTTGAAAAACTACCAACAACTTCTGGTAAAGGGTACCGAGCTAAATGCAAAGACTGCAGCTAGGAACTACAGGGCATTGTGTCAAGATTAAAATCTCACAGAGATAAATGCCAAGGTCAGCCACAGCATACAGAAGAAGAAATTGATGACCCAGGTAAATAATTTTACATATATTGTGTGCATTTCTCCCTTTTCATACGCAACTATATAAATTTGGGTAATGACTATATCGCTATAATATACTGTATCCACTCAATTTTGGGGCCTAGATTATTGTTATTAATTTCATTCAACATTGTGTAATATATTTCATAGGTTCCATTGGAGTTCAGCCCACATGGGATTCGGCCCAAAGGGATTTAGCCTAACCTAACCCAACTAACCCATTATTTGTAGTGAATTTAAAAGTGGACTGAATCCTGTGTGGGCTGAATTCCAAGCCCACCTATTTCATATCCTGTTAATTATTTACAAATAATTTAGTGGCTTGTGTGAATATGATCATTATCTGAAAAAAATAACTACTGTACTCAAAAGTAGCCTAAATCACACTGTATTCATTCATTTATTTATTCATTTATAAATTATGCAATATGCTAAACTTTTCTGTTTCCATTTCAGGATCTGTATCAACAGCTTCAATCCCTTCATCATCGGCTCCACTTGAATTATCTGCAAACCTGACTCCACCATTAAAAAGGTCACTATCAGACTCCTCCACAGGCGCCACTTCTGCTAAATCATTTTCATCTAAAAGAAAGTCATCAAAATCTCTGGACAGATTTATCATAAGGACAGATTTATCAAAAGGAAAATCTCGACAAAGAAGTTGCAAGAATTATATTTGCTTCAAATTCACCATTTCGTCTTGTTCAGCATCCTCAGTTTCTCAAAATGGTTCAGAACCTGAGGCCAGGTTATATTCCTCCATCCAGAAAAGATATTGCTGATAAGTACTTGGATCTTGTGTATGAAAAGGAATATAAAAAGTGTGCAGATGACCTGAATAATGAAACTGTAGGTCTTTCAATTGATGGGTGGTCTAACATCCATAATGAGCCCATAATATGTGTCACTCTAACAATATCCACTGGTCAGATTTATTTAGTTGACACAATAGACACATCAAGGAAACCTCACACTGCTGAATATCTTGTACAACTTGTACAACATTCGATCAAGAAGGCTGAACAAGATTTTGGTTGTCACATTGGAAGTGTTGTGACAGACAATGCAGCAAATGTCACCAAGATGAGAAAACTCTTGGAGGAATCGAGTGAGCCTGAGCATACCGTCCTCACATACGGCTTCTACCGTTCCTTGTATACTTGTGGCAAGTCTATATAACACAACTCCTTATATTGATATGCTAAAAATGTCCTTAAGCAATCAGATGGCATATCAGACAGCAATCCCACAATATTTAAAAACTATAAAAAATCTATTTAAATCAAATAAATCTGATTGAAAAAATAGATTTTATATATTTTCTAAAAAGAAAAAAAAAAAAAAAAAAAAAATCGCCAACCCTGTTGTCCACTAACCTCATACAATAATACCTATTAAGTCCGGCTAAAATTGGTATTTCAAAGCATAACAGTGCCTTAAAAATAGTTTCTTATTTCACTATAAAAGTTTATATTAACTTATACTGCATTGAATAAGTCAACAGTTGATATATTTGTCCTATATACAATGTTAGGTTTCTAGTTTTGATATATTTGTCCAATATAAAATATTAGGTTACAAAGAAAGCAATGGCCTCCGCTAGCGGACCCAGGGATCTGGGTGCGCACGTCCTGTGTAATAGTAGTCCTTGATATATATATATATATATATATATATATATATATATATATATATATATGTACATATATAATAAATATATATATATATACATATATATATATATATATACATATATATATATATATACATATATATATATATATATATGTATATATATACATATGTATATATATTGCAAGCAATCACATCACCGTGATACAAAAATGCAAAATAACCATAGGAGAAGGGAAACTTGTAGACAGTAAGTACTTTCGTATAATACATCTTCAGACTAAATGACAGAGATACAGAGTTGTGTTTAAATGTAAGTATCAGGTGGCAACCATAGGGGGGAAGTGGGGAGACAATACAATGTATTGACCAACACAAGGCTCAATCTGGCGGAAAGATCTTGGTGACCATTTGGGTCACAAATTTATCACATTTTAAAATGACCATAGCCTAGATTTATATTTTTATCAAACGTGCCTGATATTAAGCAGGATTCTATTATATTTCTTTCTTGTAGGCTTTTTCCTTTGGCTAAAGTTGTTGCCTTAGACCAATCATATTGATTGGACATTGACAGCCTGGAAAAAGT
>NC_134784.1:53561850-53604350 GCF_046742065.1 Oratosquilla oratoria | reverse complement strand
GAAGAACTCGAAGAAGAAGAAGTAGAACTCGAAGAAGAAATCGAAAAACTCGAAGAAGAAGAACTCGAAAAAGAAGAACTCGAAGAACTCGAAAAAGAAGAACTCGAAGAACTCGAAAAAGAAGAACTCGAAAGAGAAGAACTCGAAGAAGAACTCGAAGAAGAAGAACTCGAAGAAGAAGGAGAACTCGAAGAAGAAGAACTCGAAGAAGAACTCGAAGAACTCGAAGAAGAACTCGAAGAACTCGAAAAAGAACTCGAAGAACTCGAAGAAGAACTCGAAGAACTCGAAGAAGAACTCGAAGAACTCGAAGAAGAACTCGAAGAACTCGAAGAAGAACTCGAAGAACTCGAAAAAGAACTCGAAGAAGAAGAAGAAGAAGAAGAAGAAGAACTCGAAGAAGAACTCGAAGAAGAACTCGAAGAACTCGAAGAAGAAGAAGAAGAAGAAGAAGAACTCGAAGAAGAAGAAGAAGAAGAACTCAAGAAATAAAAAGCAATATGATTTTGATATTTTATTTTCCAAAAAAGGGGCGTAGCCCAGGGCGCGCAGCGCCGCAGGCCAAGGCCCCCGGCGTAGCCGGTGGGCTTGTTGGTTCTAAAAGATTTCGAGGATCTTGAAGCTCTCAACGATCAAAAGACCTCAGGCTCTATCGATCTCAAGGACCTAAAAGATCTCAAGGATTTAGAAGATCTCAGGATCTAAAAGATCTCAAGCATCTAAAAGATTTCAGGGATCTAAAAGATCTCAAGAATCTAAAAGATCTAGAGGATCTAAAAGATCTCAAGCATCTAAAAGATTTCAGGGATCTAAAAGATCTCAAGAATCTGAAAGATCTAGAGGATCTAAAAAATCTCAAGAGTCTAAAAGATCTTATGGATCTGAAAGATCTAGTGGACTTAAAAGACCTCGATCAAGTCTATATGATCAAGACACATTTTAGGACCAAGAAACATGTATTCACTAATTTCTGTACTTATTTATGTATCTGTTCATGTGTATGTTTATTTATCTTTTTATTGATTAATAGATTTATTTATTCAATTAGCTATCTATTCAATTATTTATCCTTTAATTAATTTATTTATGAATTAAATATTTAGTTTATACTTTTTTACTACCCTATATGTGTATATCTATATTATGTATATATGTATTTATACAAGCCGCGGGCTTCGCCCTACCCGACTTCGTCGGGGGCTTGGCTGCGCAAACAGCGGCCTACGGCCGCAGCGCTCCGCGCTCTAATCCCACGATAGGGATTCCGTGCTGGGGATCCCGTGTTGGGGTTTTGCCCCGAGGCCGAACCCAAGGGACATTTTTTCCTGGTCAGTTCAAGGGAACATGGTGACCGGACGTAATTGTAGGGTGTGTGTGTGTGGTGCCTCTGTCGCCGTCATCTTCGTAGACGCACAGGTTAAAGGAAAAAAAAATGTGTCCTTTTTTTTTTTTTTGGCTCATCACTCTCCTCCCGCCTGATGGCCTCCAGGCCCCGGACTAACGACGCCAGCATTCGTTGGTTGTTTTCGCCCAGCTCTCGATTCTCTTCCAGCATTTGTTGGTTGTTTTTGCCCACCTCACGGTTCTCCTCCAACAACTGACGAAGATGTTGAAGCTCCTCACGGCTTTTCCTCGACCTCCTCAATCTCTTCTAATCGCTCCTTAACATCCTCGAAATCTTCACTTGATATCTCGGGTGCAAAAAATGCGTTGATCTCCTCCTTAGATAGCCCTCCACTCCTCGGAATATATATTCGCATAAGTTCGTTGTTCTCTTCTGCGTCCTCTTGACGAATCAATACTCGACTATCCAATCGAGAATACTCCTCCTTCACTGTCTCAAGCTCATTAAAGACCTCAGGGTAAAGAACATTTTCCAATGTGGGTATTTCGTCTTTTTTGAGAGGCTTCAGATATATACTTAGTGCGTCCCAACTCGTTACGCGCGAACACGCAACGTAGAGTTGACCATGTGAAAAACATTTCGTGCCATACAGATCTTTTACTAGTCTCTCTTCACTCATTCTTTCCATGTGTCCAAACCATCCTAATACTCTTTCATGGAACATAAGAGAGGAAGAGAGAAGGAGTTTGAATGTGTTTGAGATGAGGTGTCTGAGAAGTATGATGGGGGTTACTACGCTAGATAGAGTGAGAAATGAGGAGATGAGGAGAAGAACGGGGGTGGAAAGGGAGTTGGGAGATAGGGTTGATGAAAGAGTATTAGGATGGTTTGGACACATGGAAAGAATGAGTGAAGAAAGACTAGTAAAAGAGGTATGGAAGGCAGATGTGGAGGGAGTGAACATGAGGGGACGTCCTAGGATGAGGTGGATGGATGGGGTGAAGGGGGCTTTGGGGAAGAGGGGAATGTCTGTTGAGGAAGGACGGGAGAGGACAGAAGACAGGGGTGAATGGAGAATGGTTTTATATGGATGATGTTGTGATGCATGAGATGGAATGGGCGGGCTGGGGGATGGGGTGTGAGGTAGTATGTGTGAGCAAAATTTGACGCAGCCCGAAGGGATTTCTCCCCGTCTTCTCCTTTTATGCATGGGGGGACGGAGAGGGGGGGTGGCCGATTTAATGAAGCGGCCTTGCTGTGGATGTGCTGTGTCTTGCGACACTGCTTCTGATCCAGGGCAGTGGACAAGGTGCAGGGATGACCCGTCATCCAGGAGGTGCTAAGATAAGTGGGAGGGTGGAGGGGTGTGGAGTGTATTCAGGGATGGAATGGGTGGGAATGATTTTATGCCTTTTCCTTTTTGGCTACCTCCCTTGTAAGGTGGAAAAGCCTTGGTATATGTATGTATGTACAGATACAGACCACACTTTTGTATGGTTTGTCCTTGGGACTTATTGATTGTCATTGCAAAACTCAATTTCACAGGAAATTGGAATCTCGAGAAGTTAACAGGAGAATCACTCGAAACCAACTTGATTCTGACTATAGTTATTTGTTCACCGTCGTATATACCCCCTAGAATCCGCCCAACAATGATATTTTTCTTCAGGTTATCGACTATTACCCTGGTGCCATTGCAAATTCTGGGTGGGGAAATATTTCTGATAACCATCACAACCGAACCTATCTTTAGCTCGAGACAATGAACGGGCAATGAAGCCGGATTGATCTAATTCAACGTCGAAATCTAATAATCTACATCGTCATCTGATTCCAATTTATCTTCGCTCAAATACACATTTTTTGTTCCAGGAAGCATATTTTGAATCACCTCATTAATCTCGGTCACATCCACGTAGATATATAAATATCAGTAGATATATAAATATCAGTAGATGTATGAATATCAGTAGATATATAAATATCAGTAGATATATAGATATTGTTGCAAACTAGATCTAACTGACATGCAGATCCTCTGAAGCAGGGTTTCTCAACCTGGGCCTCGCGGGACGGTTTCTAGGGGTTCTTAGATGACTAGCGAAGGATTAATTAAACATAATTTGTAGAGAACAGTGTATATTATTTTTTCATTTTAATGCTTAAGTGATCAATCAATCAATCAATCAATCAATCAAATCAGCTATTCTGAGTCCTTTGCTGAACAAAGGCCTCCTTCATAACACTCCATGATTCACTCGACCGCGCCATCCTCTGCCACGCCACTCTTGCAAACTTCTCGATCTCGTCTCTCCACCTTCTGTCTGGTCTCCCTCTTCCACGCTTCCTATCTCGCGGCGTCCGCTCGGTAACACACTTGCTCCATCGCTCATCAGTCGTTCGCACTAACTTACCTGCCCAATTCCACTTCCTCTCTTTTACCGCCTCCACAACATCTTTCACTCTAGTCTGCTCTCTCACCCAACTTGCTCTCTTTCGGTCTCTCATCGTTATTCCCATCATTGGTCTCTCCATTCTCCTCTGTGGTGTCCTTAGTTTTGTTTCCATCGCCTTCGTTAGTTTCCAAGTCTCACATCCGTAGATTATTACTGGTAGAATGCATTGATTGTAAACTTTACGTTTCAAACATAAAGGTAGAGAGCCTCTCAGGATTTTATTATACTTACCAAACACTTTTCAACCAATTGTAATGCGTCTTTTTATTTCATTATCATGATCTTTCATCACTTTCACTATCTGCTTTAGATAATTATACTCTTCAGCTTCTTCAAGACTCTCACCATCAATTACAATCTCTTTACTTTGAACTTTCGTGCTGAACATTACTTTGGTTTGACTTTTATTAATTTTTAAATCTACTTTAAGACTTTCCTTGTTTAGATTGCTCAGCATATCTTGTAAATCTTCTGCTCTTTCTGAAATAAGGATAATGTCATCCGCAAATCTTAGGTGGTTCAAATATTTGCCATTAATCTTCAAACCTTTCTTTTCCCAACTCAATCTTCTGAAAATATCTTCCAAACAAGCTGTAAATAGTTTGGGTGAAATGGTATCGTTTTGCCGTAATCCTTTCTCGATCTTAATCTTTTTTGTATCTTTATGTAGTCGAATTATAGCGGTACCTCTCGCATAAATATTTTCTAAAACTCTTACGATCTGTTCGGTTGTACCCTGCTTACGTAGTGAGTGTAGTATTGCTATTTTTCTACTGAGTTAAAGGCCTTCTCGTAATCTACAAAAGCTAAACACAGAGGTATATTGTGTTCTGTCGTTTTCTCGATTTGTTGGTTGCCTGTTCTCTCGGTTGGTTTCCATCTAAAACTTTACTTAGTCTATTTGTAAGGATCTTGGAGAACACTTTATATACATTTGACAGTAAGCTAATCGGTCGATAGTTACTAAGGTCTTTCTGGTCTCCTTTTTTATGAAGCAAAATCACTATAGCATTACACAACGCATCAGAAATGTTTTCTTGACGTAAGCACTGGGTGTACAACTCAGCCAATTATATATGAACTAATCTACCTGTGTCTTTCAAGAGATCTATCGATATACCATCTTCCCCAGGTGCTTTTCCTAATTTCATAGATTTTAGAGCAAATTCTACTTCTTTTGTAATCTCTGGTACACTACTAACGTCTACACATGAATTTACTGACTCAACTACGGTCTTTGATGAATAAAAATCTTGGTCAAATTCTCCTACTCTTTTTACCATTATGTCTCTGCATTTAATTATTTTTCCATTTCTATCATTCAAACATATCATTTGTTGTCTACCTAAAGCATGTCTGCGCTCCTTCACTTTAATACTCTTACCTTTCCAAATAGTTTCCTCTATTTCATCCATGTTTCTCTTTATTTTCTCTAATCTCTGCCTTTGAACCATTTGATAACCATTGCGGTGCCACTATATTTAATTAGTTTTAATATATTACCAATCTATATTCTGTGTCAGGTCAGTGGAGGTACGGGTCGATGGTCTGATAACTTTCGGAGTACGTGACGGGAAAAAAGGTTGAGAACGTCTACTCGAGAGCAAGCGAACGATTACCCTCATCTTACGATACCCACAATTGCGTGCCACTGTCAAGCAGCAACACCACGTGCGCACGAGGTATGCAATATATCACCACGCAGTTTGCACCTGTCCTTCACAGTAGTATAATTGCTCCAAGAAAGATCGTGTTGTAGGCAAAATGAGTGACGTCAGGGAAAAGTGGAATGTGACGTAATGCACATGCGCAGAGTCGCACCGCGCACCTTGGTGCACATTAGATCAGATTAACCCTGCCTAGATTAAGTTAATCTGGGATAGGTTAGGTTAGATTAGGTTAGGTTAGGTTAGTGTGGTATGAATGTGATAAATGTGGTGCGAGTATAGGTGTTCAATTGGCATCCCCATCACTGGGTCAAAGGTCACCGGGTAGAAAGGAGGGCGAACAGCGCGATGGCTGCTGTGTATGGGCAGTGCGTATGTGGGGCGAACGGTGAGAAGGTGCGAGTGATAAAAGTGCAGTGGAAGAAAAATACAGACAAACCATAGTTAGAGTAGGGTTGATAGGTGATACGAGTGAAAGAGAAACTAGTGAGAAGAGTCTTCGTTAGGAACGTTAGAGAAGAAACAGAGATCAGAAGAACCAGAAAATAACCCGGATAAGGTAAGTGATACGTCGCTCCGTGAGCGTAAGATATCTAGACATCGTCGAGGCGACTAGCACGAGGGAGCCGTTCAAAATGAGCAACATAACTCTAAAGCCGTTTGATGGCAATGGAGACGTCACCGCGTGGCTCAAAAAGGCAGAATTAGCGGCAAAATAAATCAGTGTCAGCGACGTCGCGAGCTATATTGCCCTTTATATTGAAGGCGACGCATTGGCCATCTACATAGAAATGTAAGATATTGATCAAGCAGATGCAGAGAAATTGAAAAAGAGTGCATTCGAATTGCTTAATCGGCTACAAAGAATGCACTGGGCTAGCGAACAGGTCGACGTTTTTGCCAACAAAATTAGAAGATTATCGGGATTATCGACATGACATTGAAAGGCGAAGGCTTAGAGCAATTAGTTAGAATGGTGTTTGTGAATGGATTTCTAGATCATATATCCGCTGGGCTTCAGGAAGTAGATAATGCCGTGTCTGCGAGCATGGACGTGTTGATAGTCCGTGTTAGACTTCTCACAAGGACACAGAAAGGTACGCCTTTAGCTGCCATGGCGACAGAGAAAACGAAAGGCTCTGGACGAGACCAATGATCGAGGTGCCAGCCCAATGACTCACCTGGGAAGAGGGGGACCCGTCGGGCAGAATCTACCGGTCAATAAAAAAGGCAAAACGCGGGAGTCTAGGGGTGACCACAGCGGATGGACTGATTTACCTAGGATGCGTTGTTATACTTGTGGGCTCCCCGGGCACCTCGCGAGGGATTGCAGAGAGACGGAGCCTATCTGTCACGAATGCCGAGAACCTGGACATATCGCTCGACAATACGAGCAGGGAATCGGACAAGGGGCGTCTGCTGTTTGAGTTGCCGCCCAATCAATGTAAGGGCGCTCTCCAACTGTATGGTGATTGTAGATGTGTGGTTAAGAGGAAGACGTGCAAGAGCACTAGTAGATTCCGGCTGTTCAACCACGATTGTAACTGCCAACCTGATTAAAGGATTCAGACAGGGAGATATGGCCCTGATGACAGTTGACAGAAGGGAGACAAAGTGCGAGGGTGACCAGAAAGTTGAAGTGACGATGGTCATTCCGATACGACTGAGAATGCTCGTTATTAGAACGGTAATAGAGAGAAATGAAGTGGTGCTGGGAATGGATGCAATTACACGGCTCGGAGAAGTCACGTTTGTCGCCAGAGAAGTGAGGGTTGGAGTGATACGTAACTCGAGTACGAAATGGAGAGGGAGTCGTTGTCAGAGGCCAGAAATAGACGTAGGAATGACAATGAGGACCATGAAGGATGGTGTCGCCACGAATCTCGACCTTGACAATTGAGGACGAAGCCTACCTGGTGAGATTTGATGGTCAGAAGTGGGAGGTAGAGTAGTACCTAAAGGAGGCTCACCTATTTTGAAGAACAAAGTCAGCTGCTATGAACAGATTCTCGGAGAGGGGGTGAGGGATGACTTTGACTTCGAAGAAGAGTGGTGGATTGACGAGGGAATTTTGAGTCGTTGGGAGGAGCCGGTGGAGGATGGAATCTTGCCTCTGATGGCAGTGGTGCAGCCAACCAAGAACAAAGTGCGACCGATGTTGGGTTTCCGAGAACTGAACCATTTCGTAAGGTGTCATACTGATGCGTATGCGGGGGGAACGGTGAGGTGTGAATGATAAATGTGCAGTGGAAGAAAAATACAGACAAACCTTAGCTAGAGTAGGATTGATAGGTGATATGAGTGAAAGAGAAACTAGTGAAAGGAGTCTTTGTTAGCGACATTAGCGAAGAAACATAAATCGAAAGAACCAGGAAATAACCCGGATAAGGTAAGTGTGTACACACACACACACACTCACACACACACACACACACACACACACACACACACACACACACACACACACGCGCGCGATCAGCAGAGAGACGACGACGATTGGAACTCGAAATTTTCGCAGATTTCAACGACGAGGGAGTACCTGTGTTGGATTAATAGGGAAGGAGAAAGCTCGTGGTGTAGTGGGTAGGTGAAGAAAAAGGGGAAGGGGAGGGATTAGTGAGGAAAATGGAAGAAAATTACGAAGGAGACGAACGGGCTCCCCCGGACGTCAGAAGAAATGTCAAAAAAGGGCCGCAGACGACGCAGGTTAAGTCGAAAATATCAGTAAAGGCATTAAAAGCAGAAATATAGAAAAGAACAACACAATAGAAAGTGGAGATAATAATTTCCATGGATTTAATGAAAGAGGGGATGCCAACCTCCCCCGATTAGCAAGTCTAGAGGAAAAACTAGAGAAAATGAACGAACAGTGGGAGGTTAGGTTCAGCCAACTTACACGGATTACACAAAGAGTTGATAAATTAGAAGAACTAAAGAAGGAGAATCAAAACTTAAATAAAGAAACAAAAGAATTAAAAAGACAGTCAAAGGAAGTAAAAGATGAGAAAAAGGAATTAAAGAATCATAATAAAGAGAATAAAGAGTCCATAGCAAAAGAGGTACAGGGTTGGAGAAAAGTCCAAGAGAACAACAAAATTGAATTTAGAGATATAGTGACACAACAGTTGAAAGAACAAACTAAGGACACAATTATTAAAGTGATGAGGGAGAAGGAGAATATAGTAAAATATTTAGCGGACAAAAAAAAAAAAAGTAAATTTATATTAGGGATGGAAGAGAAGCATAATCCAAATAGAACTATATGAGTAAAAGAGAAGGAAAAGGTAAACAAGATATCAGAAGTAGTTAAAGAGGATGAACAAAAAACAAGTAAAGAAATTGAATAAATGTATAGACTAGGGAAATACAATACAGATAAGACCAGACCAATTAAGGTTAAATTCAGGTCACAAACGATAGCAGAGAATATCTTAGCAAAAACAGGGAAACTAGCAAAAAGTGATCAGTATAAACAGGTATGGATAAAAAGAGAAATGAATAAAGAGGAAAGAGAGGATGAAAAAACAAAAAGACTAGAAGCTAAGGAAAAAACGAGAAAAGAACAGAGTCAAAGAGAAATTCTATTGGAGAGTAGTGGATATGAAAGTGAGGAAATGGTTCATAGCAGAGAAAAACGGAAGGGAAACAGAAAACACAATGGAAGTAGCAGAAAATTAAAAGTGTCTTACACAAACATAGATGGCTTAATAACAGGCTTGAACGAATTGAATGATTACCTGAAGGAAAAAGAACCGGACATAATGGTAATTGTAGAGACAAAATTGAAAGGTCCACTACCACCTAACATTGTAGGACATGGTGCATATAATTATTGGATTAGAAACAGAGAGTAAAACAAGGGGGTGGAGTTATGTTCCTGTCTAAGAAGGATATAAATGTGAGGAATGTCACATATGGAAAGAATAGAGTAGAGATGTTTATGATGGAAGTGGAGGAGAAGGATGGGAAGAGCAAGAAGTTTGTAATAAATTAGGTGCCTCCTAAAACGGCTTTATGGGAAGAGAGAGAACACAAAAATGTGTTAGAAGACACAAGGATAACACTAAATAAGTTAATGGAATAATTATAGTGGGTGAATTTAATTGTAAAGAAATTTGCTGGGAAGAGATGACAGTGAAAGGTGGAGACGACCTATGAGGAAATGTACTACTTGATATGATTGTAGAACATACAATGACGCAATGGATACAAGAGAATACTAGGTATAGAAATGAGGAAGAACCATCGAGAATGGACCTAATAATCACATCAGAACCCGAAATAGTGGACAAGATTGAATATAAGACACCAATAAGTAAAAGTAACCACATATTGGTTGAATTGGAACTAAATGAGAAAAAATACAAGGAAACAAAAACGAACAATATAGAAAGGGAAGATTGATGTATGGATTTTTTTTTTTTTATATAAAATAAGAGAATTCTTTCAAAAAGCAGACTGGGAAAGGATACACAAGGAGGAAACAACAGTAGAAGAGAAATGGAATATTTTGATTTTTTTTTATAAAGGAGTGGAAAAGTATGTTCCAAGACAAAAACAAGAAAAAGGATATGTAAAGTGTTGGTACAACAAAAGATGTAGGGAGTTAAAAGACAAAAGGGATAAAGCTTGGATAAAATGAAAAAAAAAGACCTGAAAAATGGAAAATATATACTAGTTATAGAAATGAATATGTACAAGTGTGCAGAGAAGAAAAGAGAAAATACGAAAAAGATGTCATAGAAAAATGTAAAGATCAACCAAAACTATTTTACAGATTTGTAAATAAACTGAAAAGCAAACAATAATTAGAGAAACTACGACAGAGGAAATTGAAATGGCAGAAATTATGAACAAGCATTTTAAATCGGTGTTTACGAGGGAGAACATACAACTTAGAGATATTAAGTGGGAGGAGAAAGTCCTCCCTATGAAGAGATAGAAGTATCAAGGAATGAAATAATGAATCACTTGAGTAATCTCGATGTCAGAAAATCGCATGGACCAGATGAAATGGCAAACTGGATTTTGAGAGAATGTAGGAATGAACTAACAGACAAAATACATGGTCTAATTAGCAGTTCACTGAAAGAAAGAAAAGTTCCAAAAGATTGGAAAAGAGCAAATATAGTACCAATATATAAAGGGGGAAACAAGGAAGACCCTACTAACTATAGACCGGTCTCTCTTACAAGTACGCTAGCTAAAATCTGTGAAAGAATGATCAAAATTAGATGGGTAAGACATTTGGAAAAAAGAACGTACTAAATCCAAGGCAATTTGGATTTAGACAAGGAGGATCATGTGTTTCTATTCAAGGCTAGTAGATGTAATACGAGAAAGAAATGAATGGCCTGATTGTGCATTTCTAGACCTGAAAAAGCTTTTGATAAGGTGCCACATAAGAAATTGCTAAAGAAATTAGAAACTGCATGAGGAATACAGGGCAAACTGCTGAAATGGATGGAAGACTTCTTGCATTAAAAAAAAAAAAAATGAGAGTAGTGATAAGAGAAAAACACTCTAATTGGGATGAAGTGATAAGTGGAGTTCCACAAGGAACAGTTCTGGCTCCAATAATGTTTGCTATATATATTAATGATATGGATAAAGGAATTGAAAGTTATATGAGCTTCTTTGCGGACGATGCAAAATTGTTGAAAAAGTGAACACTGTAGAAGATTGTGAGTCGCTGCAGAGTGATCTCAATAAAGTATGGGAATGGAGTAGGAAGTGGGAGATGGAATTCAATATCAAGAAGTGTAGTATAATGGAATTTGGAAGAAGCAAAAAAAAAAAAAAAAAAAAAAAGAATAGTGGGATCATATAAATTGAGAGAGGAAGAAATTAAAAAAGTAGAAAATAAGAAGGACCTGGAAGTCATTATTATGAATATGTCCCCTGAGGAATATATAAACACGCTTTTTGGAGAAACATATAATTCAATAAGAACAATCAAAGTGGCATTTACATACCTGGATGAAGAAATGGTGAAGAAAATACCAGTTTATTTGATAAGACCAAGATTGGAGTATGCAGCGACAACGTGGTCACAAAGTACAAAGAATGTATAACAAAACTTGAAAGAATACAAAGAGCAATTACGAAATTGGTACCAACACTCCCAGAACTATCATATGAAGAGAGACTAGAAAAACTTGAGCTACAGACATTAGAGCAAAGAAGAGAGAGAGGAGACTTGATAACTATTTATAGAATCATGAAAGGCATTGAAACTATTGATAGAGAGGATCTAATAAAATGGGATTGTAGAGATACAAGAGGACACGGAAAGAAAATCAAGAAAGACAGCTACAGAAGAGATCTGAAAAAGAATAGCTTTTCCCACAGGGTAATAGACGTTTGGAACAAGTTAGATGAAAATGTGGTGAGTGCAAAAACAATACACGAATTTAAAAACAGTCTAGATAAAACAAGATGTGAAGACGGGACACCACGAGCATAGCTCCCCTTTCCGTAAAAACAACTAGGTAAATACACACACACACACACACACACACACACACACACACACACACACACACACACACACACACACACACACACACACACACACACACACACACACACACACACACACACACACACACACACACACACACACACACACACATATATATAATATATATATATATATATATATATATATATATATATATATATATATATATACATATACATATATACATATATGCGAATAAATCACAAAAACACGTGATTCACAAAATGTGTAATAAAACCACTTGGAAAATAAAATGAAAGGTGACCGAACATTTTTGTCTATTTAAGACAATTTGAAAATTTCTTAAACAGACAAAAACGTTCAGTCACCTTTCATTTTATTTCCAAATGGTTTTATCACACACACACACACACACACACACACACACACACACACACACACACACACACACACACACACACACACACACACACACACACACACACACACACACACACACACACACACACACACACACACACACACACACACACACACACACACACACACACCTCTCATGGCGCTGTGGTTAGAGCTCTGGTCTGCCACTACGGAGGTCCGGGTTCGATCCTCGCCCGGGGCTGAAATAATATCAGTATCGCAGCGCTGAGGGGTGTTACTCCAACTCTCGTGGGCGGGGAGTTGGGGGTGTGTGTGTGTGCAAGGTCATAGCATTACCCATAGATCGGACCTACGAGCTCTGAGCTCTCTTCCAGGAGGGAAATAGCTGTCGATCACGAGTCCAACACGTGATCCAAAAGACCAAGTGAATACACACACACACACACAAACACACACACACACACACACACACACACACACACACACACACACACACACACACACACACACACACACACACACACACACACACACACACACACACACACACACACACACACACATATATATATATATATATATATATATATATATATATTCTTTTTTTCGGAGATGTGATTAATCATGGGTTGTATATAGGCCTATTGATCAGTTTCTCTAGATGTGTGTGGGGTGGGTGTGGATTGTGATATAATTAAATTTGATGTAATGGAAGGTCATTGTTTTGTTAAGTGATTGTGCTAAGTTCGTAAAGAGCCCGTCACACTACACATTAAATCGTGGAGAACTGACCCCGGCGGTCCCCGCAACACACTCAAATTGAGACTATTGACACTGTCTTCCTAGCAGTGGTGGATTGGTGAAGCGCAACGGAAGACCCACCAAACTGGCGGCCAGCGGTGTCTACTCGTACTTATCATCGCGCCTTATATAAAGTGATGGGAAATAAACATATCTAATATATATATATATATATATATATATATATATATATATATATATATATATATATATATATATATATATACTATTCTTCGGAGGGGGGTACTATGCGGGGTCTCAACCGACAGAAAAATTAGATCAATTTAATGGTGAAGGTGCATTGAATACGTTATTGTTATGAGCTCTAGTAAACCAGCGCTTCAATCCTGATGGGCAATATCACCCCGATATCTTGTACTTCATATGTTGCTCTAATTAGTTTGGGCTATATATCAAATGGGCAGATCTGCGATCTGGGCTTGAGTCCAGCAGATAGGCTAGGTCGGGAAACCCATTAGGGGGTTAGGCTGGGTCAGCTAGCCTAGATAGTGTAGTAACACCCTCCCCTCTAGTTCCATCCTTCTTCAACCACAATTATGGTGACCATAATTATGCTAAATTCAACATATTTTTCATAAAACTATGCTATATTGATAATAGTGATACTATATACTCGTATATATTCATATATATATATAATGTATATATGATATACATATATGATATATATAATATATGTATATAATATATATATATATAATATATATATAATATATATACATATACCAAGGCTTTTTCCCCCCTTACAAGGGAGGTAGCCAAAAAGGAAAAGGCATAAAATCATTCCCACCCATTCCATCCCCGAAAACACTCTACACTCCTCCACCCTCCCTCCCATCTTAGCACCTCCTAGATGACGGGTCATCCCTGCACCCTGTCCACTGCCCTGCGTCAGAAGCAGTGTCGCAGGACACAGCACATCCACAGCAAGGCCGCTTCATTAAATCGGCGATCCCCCCTCTCCGTCCCCTCATATAAAGGAGAGGACGGGGACAAATCCCTTCGGGCTGCGTCAAAATTTTTGCTTGCACACACACTACCTCACCCCCCATTCCCCCGTCCAATCCACCTCATGCATCACAACATTTTCCATATACAACCATTCTCCATTCACCCCTGTCTTCTGTCCTCTCCCGTCCTTCCTCAACAGACATTCCCCTCTTCCCCAAAGCCCCCTTCACCCCATCCATCCATCTCATCCTAGGACGTCCCCTCATGTTCACTCCCTCCAAATCTGCCTTCCATACCTCCTTTACTAGTCTTTCTTCACTCATTCTTTCCATGTGTCCAAACCATCCTAATACTCTTTCATCAACCCTATCTCCCAGCTCCCTTTCCACCCCTGTTCTCCTCCTCACCTCCTCATTTCTCACTCTATCAAGCCTAGTAACCCCCATCATACTTCTCAGACACTTCATCTCAAACACATTCAAGTTCCTTCTCTCTTCCTCTCTTATGTTCCATGTTTCTGCTCCATACAGTGCTGTTGGCACAATCACTCCTTCATACAGTCTCCTCTTAGCATTCATTCCCAAATTTCTATTCCTCATTACACTTTTCAAACCACCAAGGCATTTACTCGCTTCTCTCAATCTACATTCTACCTCCACCTTCACTCCACCTTTTCCTGCCACATTTGCACCCAAATATCTAAAACTATCCACTTCCTCCAGTTGCTCTCCCTTAATTCTCACTTCCAGATTACTGCCACTTTCACCCCTTGTACATCTCATCACCTTACTTTTACCCACATTTATCCTCAGCTTTCTTCTATCACACACTCTCCCAAACTCTGTCACCAACTTCCTCAATCCCTCCTCCGATCCTGCCACAAGCGCAGTGTCGTCCGCAAACAACAGCTGGCTCACCTCCCACTTTTCTCCATTTTCCTTAACCATCTCCAATCCCTGACCCACTACCCTTGCATTCATCTCTCGCACCACCCCATCCATGTATAAGTTGAACAGCCAGGGTGACATAACGCATCCCTGACGAAGTCCCACCTTTACCTCAAACCACTCACTCTCTCCATTTCTAATCCTGACACAAGCTCTACTACTCTCATAAAAACTCTTGACAGCTCCCAAAAGCTTTCCTCCTATCCCGTATATCCGCATAACCTCCCACAGTGTCTTTCTGTCTACCCTGTCGTAAGCCTTTTCCAGATCCATAAAGGCCCAGAAAACATCCTTCCCCTTTCCTATAGCTTTCTCACGTATCTGTCTTACCACAAAAATCTGATCTACACAACATCTACCTGTCCTAAACCCACACTGTTCCTCACCAATTACTCCCTCTGTTCCTCTCCTAATCCTCTCAATCAAGATCCTCCCATAAGCCTTCCCAACTACACTTAACAAGCTAATCCCTCTGAAACTACTACATTCACACTTGTCCCCCTTTCCCTTGTAAAGTGGAACTATACAAGCACTCCTCCAGTCCTCTGGCACTCTACCTTCTCTCCAGCACACATTAAATAACCTCACCAGCCAGTCTACCATCACTATACCTCCTTTTTTAAGACATTCTGCATGGCATCCATCCATAACAGGTGCCTTACCTGCTTTCATCATCTTAACTGCTGCCTTCACTTCATCCTTCCTTATTTCTCCTCCATTTTCCTCACTCATCACTCTCATTTTCTTAGCATTTCCCACTGCAGCTATCTTTCCTTCCCTATCCTCCTTCACATTAAGCAACTCCCTAAAATATTCTGCCCATCTTCCCCTTACTGCCTTCTCCTCCATTATCATCTCTCCATCTGCACCTTTTACCTTTTCTTCTGTACTTGATTCGCCTCCTCTTCCTCTCTTAATTTCTTTCCAAAACATCTTTTTATTACTTTCAAAATTTGCTGTCATACTCTTACCCCATTTCACATCTGCTCTCCTCTTTGCCTCCTTTACCTTTTTCTTTACTTCTCTTTTCTTTTCCCTGTACGTCTCATATGACTCCCTGGGAGACCTTAATGCTAGGGTAGGAAAGGAGCCAATTGATGGAGTGGTTGGGAAATGTGGAGTTCCAGGAAAGAATCGTAGTGGAGAGTTGATGGTGGAAATGTGTCTAGAAAGAGAGTTGATAGCAAATACAGTGTTTCGGAAGAAAGTCAAGCATAAGTACACATGGGAGAGGGTGGTGGAGGGAAAGGTGGTAGATAGAGCTTTAATGGACTATGTAGTGGTAAATAGGATTATGATAGGAAGAGTTAGGGATGTACATGTGCTAAGGGGAGAGGGTGGGGGAATATCAGATCATTTTCTGGTGGAAGGTAAGTTGAGAGTGGAGGACAGATGGAGGAAGAGGAAAGGGACAAAAGGTAGGGAGGTGCTTAGAGTGAACTCTTTAAACGAAGAGGAAAAGGAGAAGGAGTACAAGAGGAAGCTGAAGGAGGAGTGGGAGGGAGTGAAGGATAGAGTAGAGGTAGGTGTGGAGGAGGAATGGGGATGGTTCAAGGAGGGAGTCACAAAGTGTGCAAAGATGGTGTGTGGAACAAGAAGGTCAGGAGGAAATAGAAGGAAGGGTAGTGAATGGTGGGATGAGGAAATGAAGAAGGTTGTAGAAGAGAAGCGAGCTTACACAGATTGGTTACAATATACATATATATATATATATATATATATATATATATATATAATATATATATATATATATATATATATATATATATATATATATATATATAAAACAGAAACCGAACATATTAGGAGGAACAAAATATTTAGCATTATTTTTGCCAATCTAGCATGATTCCAGCTGCTGTCTAACATATTCCCACATAAGAAACTTGGCATTTTCTTAAGTAATTTCTCGTCATTTCCATTCAATGTGCTCAAACTATTGTGCAACGGACAATAGCATTATAAACAAAGTTAACGTGTGTTTCTACCCAGAATGGTGCAAAGTTTTCCCGCCAAAGTGGTAAAAATAAAACAAATTTGACACAGTAGTTTTACTTCAGTACAACTTTTCACATGACTTATCCTACAAGTCATAGAGCGAAACGGTATACCAGTTTCTCAATACAAACATATACTAGGGGGTGGAGGAGGGGCTAGGGGAGGTAGGAATCGAGTGGGCTTGAAAAAGAAAGTCTAGGATCAAGCTAGTTTGAGGGGGAGTGGGAGAAATATATGCTAAGGAGTTGTGTGGTGGTCAGGGGTACATAGCATTACACAAGATCGCGCAGGGCAGTCAGTACAATCGACAATACAAATATGGTTCAAGATGGCAGGGTAAAAGTCTTCGGGGGTGATACACCATTGACCAGGAAAACTGATGGATTTTGGGTGAATGAGGAGGTAGAGGTGGATGAGAGTATAAAATGAGGGCCAGGTCAGTGAAGTCAGCGAAGTGAAATCCTACACGATTTTACAAAAGAAGGGAAATATACACAAAATGATACACGTCAAATCTATGATGAATTTTTTCTTATTACCATCACATTGTTATCATCGTCATCATCATAGTCATCACCATCTAAAGACAGACACGTGAGCTTCGGTGATGAAAGAGAGAAAATGAAAACTTATAGTAAGGTAACAAATGTTTGATGGTTATCTTGAGTATCGTTTCAAAGTCGTATCGAATTTGATGGATGGATCGACCCCTCAGCTATTGTCAACTAAACTTCTATTGCTGTGCTTCATTCACACTATGAAATGAATCACGATCGTTACTCCATATAATTAAATAAGGCGAAGATCTTTCTCACCTCTGTACTCATTTTTGTCTTGTGTTCTTAAGTTTTTATTGAATGACAGTGATAGAAGGAATTTATTAAAGACATGATTAAGAAAATAAACAAATAGATAATTAGCTTAGTGATATTTTTTCGCTCTGTTTGGAAGTTAAGATGATTAATTAAGCCGTGCTACACTTAAATTAAAGTTAAAAGTTGTTTAATGTATGTTCATGGGAGTGTGGTACGTAACTGGTGTTTACATTCTAAGTCAAATTCTATTCATCTAGATCAGATGATACGATGGAATAAATGTGTTACAAATAGAATTATTTATGCTCGACATGAGAGTGAAATGAAAAGGTCCACTCATCCTTGGTTGGATCGCGGCAGTCTTCATAGTGTGAATGAAGCTTTATACTGCAATATGGCGCCGCTAAGATCTTCCTGAACCGTCGTGAATTAATTCGATTTGAAACGAATTTTACTCCTCGAGTGCCCGTTACATCTTTCAAAAAGAAGAAATGAGACTAAATAATTTGGGCATCGTTATATCAAGAGTAATCAAACAGTAGGTCAAAGTTGTGGGATAGAGACAAATCGTTGGTAGCCATTCAATTCATAACGGTTTAGGAAAATGTCCTCAGGATGACGCGTCTGTTGTATTTTCAATGGTAATGTTTTATGAATATATATCTATATATGTATTATATATGAATATATACACATGACCTTAATATCTAACGACAAGTTCCTAATCACAGGGACCAACGAGGGTACGACAATTTCTCTAATGAATTAGAATTAGGAAAAATGTAATATCAAATAGAAAACCTGAATACGAATCAGATACAGAAGTAATAATGACGGAAATCATTTCCAAAAACAAATTAACATTGTTGTGTAAGATATGATGAGAGAGCTAAGACCTAGAGTTCAAAAATTAAAAGTCAAATTGAAAAATGAGACTTGAAAAGCACTCGTCTGCTAAAGTGTAATGTATCCTAAAAGATGTTTACATTTATAAAATTCGAAGTGTGTTGACAGTCAAGAAAACTTTGGCCTCATGGAACAAAAAACGTAAAATAGGCAAAAAAATTAATTGGCCTAACTTTTAGGTCAGTCAAGTGGTGGTGTTTGAAATGAATATAAAATGTAAATACTAAAATCTATAAGAAAAGAAAAATGAGCGATGAGAAAGAAGAAGAAATAAGAATCAATTTGCATAGTTGGGAGCATTCGAGAAAAAGAAATCAAGAAAAAAAAAGAAAATAAAATCTAAGAGGCATGATGTAAGTAGATGGCACGAAGCTAGGTAGGCTACAAGAAGCAAGAGTGGTTCACGAGGAAGCGTGTGAAGGCATTTACAAAAGAGTAACGGGTTCACTAAAGGGCGATATTTTTTCATATATACACAAAACTCCACGATCTGAAACTCTAAGGGATGAAAACATAGCTGCTAAAAAAGAAATGAAGAAGAAAACTGTACAGAAGAAGAAGAAGAGGAAATAGATAAAAGAATGAGGGTGGGTGAAAAAGCAGCAGACGTTGTCTAGATAAAGCGATGTCACATGGGCATACTTTCATTTTTGTTCTATTTTCTCACCCACGCAGTTCACAGTGATTTTTATGCTACATCAGCAAATATAAACAGTGGCCATGAATAAGGATAGGGAATATACATATACAATGCCACGCAACTACACGAGAACTAGGAAAATTGTTGTCAGTTATTGTAACCACTTTAACTGTGTTGACGACGACAAAGAACAAAAATATACACGATTTTAGCCCATGTAACCGCTTCTTTAAATCTTTAGGCACTTTATGCTGCTTTCAGCTGGGTGTAGTACATTCTTTGTGTAAATGTGTGTATTGGTATCCTTATTATCAAGTATGTAGTGTGTTTGGGGAGTGCTTAGGTAAGAAGTTTCCCTTTTTTTTTTTACAGAGCTCACAAAATTGACTAACTCAAAACTTTGTCTAGTATGGGTAAAACTTCAGGGTTTAAAATAAGATTAAGGGGAGAAAAAACGGGTGTTACATTGCCATTACACAGTGTAAAAATGCAAAAGCATGATCAAGTGTGTGCAACGCTGCCAAACATCAGTCTTGTCTTGTCCAAAGCAGCAAGTCGTCATGACCTCCTGTCCCCTCTCCTTGGGTCCCATTGTTTCCTGTGTCGTTGCTGCCATTTTTCTGATGGCGAATTTGTTTTATTTGCTTTTATAAGAGTCACCTTCCATAACTAATTTGAGAAACATGCAACAGTCGTTCCATGAAAATTCTCGATGTCTAAAGTTTGAACTCTTTGTCATCGGAAGATCTTGGAAAGGAACAATGAAACAAGACTCTAGCGTGTCATTTGAGCCAAAACTTTGTTTTGGTTGCAATCTGTGGGTATTGCTTGTTCATAATCTGTCTTGTTTCTTGTGTATACTGTTGGAACTGTGCATGTGTTTCAGTACAGACGAACAGTCACCATGCAATGACCACATATTTGGAGGACTTTTCATGTATGGCTGAGGCTAAACTAACTTTGGGGTCTGCCACTTGTGTTCAAAGGAAATATAGATAAAGATACACAGACACAAACGGCTTTCCGAGGCACCACGTTCTGGAGGCGGCTGTGAGAACAAATAATAAGCCAGGATCTCCAGAGAGTGCCCAACACGGGTTGGGAGGAAGAACAACAAAGAGAAAACGAGGAGGATGGAATGAATCAGTCCTGATTTGGAATTGTACGTCGAAGCTGGAAAAAGAAATCTGTCCAGGCTTTCCTGTTTGTTTTTTCTTGTGACTTGACACTTACAACCATAATACAACCGCTCACATTTGCAATTATCCTTCTTTTAGACAGCCCCGGAAAGTTGTTATCAGTTACAGGGAAGGCTGTTTCCTGTTGAAGGATTTTCCTCTTTCTTGTCATACTTCAAGAAAGATAGACAAAATTAGTTGTAGATATTTGTACTATTCTTCTTGACGTCATCTCCTCCCCGAAGAATTGGAAATCCAGGGCTATCTTGGTCCAGGAAAAGCGGACTTCAGCTTATAGGGCACGATGAAGACTTCTGGATTGGCCCGCGCTTCTTGCCTGCAACGAAGAACTTCAAGAAACAGCTTAAGGGCCTCCTCAAACGATTGCCAGGGTAACCGGCCTAAAGCATGCTATATATGACACTCATCACGCTATATTGTCAAGTATGAAGCATCTGGAGTAGTCTAGAGTTGTGCTGTCTTTAAAGCTGTCATCTAGTTTATATAGCTACGCTCACTCAGCTACCATTAAACTCTTGTTGCTATGATCTATTCCAAGATGACGGAGGCTACCAATTTCATGAGAGGAATTAATAAGAAGTAGATAAATGCAATATTCTGGAGAACTAAAATTGCGGTTGCTAAAGAAAACATCTGAGTCCAGTGTTGTCTTACCTCTCCAGTATTTTCCGACTGGCTTTCAGATCTTTTGACAGACTCCGCAGGCGTTCGAGAAGGCGATGCCAAGCCCGACAAAGTGTTCCCTTCTACTTTAGCGGCTTCTGGCCTATCTGCATTACACAACAGATCATTGTTAGAGGATTGAACCAAGACTTCTGGGGCTGTTGTTGTCGTTAACTCAGCCTTATATTCAGCAGCGGCCATTACCTTCTCATCCCCTGTTCCTTGTGGAACTAAGGGGGGAGCTAATGTTGTCACTGGTTCATGTGTAGGTGATAGGGAAGAGGAGTCCAGAATTCCTCCAATATCATCACAGAATTTAGTTGCTACCATTGTTACTTCCTCACCTCCAGGGCATCCCTTCTTAAAGGGTTTTGCCGGAGGGTCTGTTAGTTTTCTGTTTAAGGCATTCTCTAAAGATCTGTCACTTGTTTTAGAAAGCTGTGGGTCTGTAGAAGGGAAGCCTTTGTCCCGTGCAAGGCCGGTTTCATCATATGTTATTTGTACTTTCGTGTTGGTTGTTGCGGTGCATTGCTCTCTTGTGCCAGTAGCTTTGTGAGTAATATTAACATCACCCTGACGTTTTGTTTCATCACTCACTTGAGTATTAGATAAGAAGTCTTGTCCCTTGTTTGGTGTTTCTGAGTGTTCCCCTTCTTCCTGTAACTTGTTTTGGTCCTGTGGTGATTCAAGGTGATGCGTGTGAGAAGTCTGTTCACGTTCATTTTCTCTTCTTTCGCCTGGATGGTCGTGACTCTCCGTTTTATCTGGTTGTTGGGGTATTCTCTTCATCTCTGCTCTGTTCAACGGCTGCGGCTGGGGAGTTTTAGGACTGTGTTCAACTTTCTTGTTGTCCGGGGTTTCTGTTCGTACTGGAGTGCCTAGGGATTCAGATTTTGATGTTTGGGTCTGCACACGAGGAATCTGTGATTTAAGCTTTTTTTCTTGTGTCTGTACTTGGGCTTCGCCTAAGTTGTGACTAGAGGATTTTTCATGTGATTGTATACCCAAGAGTTCTGACACCGGAGCTTGTGTGTGACTCATATTCGTTTTGTCCTCATGAACTTGGACTTGCGAGGCAGGGTTTGGAGGTTTCTTATCTGACATTTGTGACTGTTTTTGGGACTGAGAACCCTTTTTTACTTGTTTTTGTGTTTGTTTTGGGCTCTGGGGAGGCTTTTTACTTGCCCCTTGTACTTGCTTTTGTTGTTGCGTGGATTTCCTAACTGGAGACTTTGCTTGTTTTTGTTGCTGGGTTGGTTTCTTCGTTGGTGTTTGTGCTTGATTTTGGGATTCAGGTGATGTTCTTCTCTGTTTTTGATTTTGTGGTTCTGGCGATGTTCTAGTCTGCGTTCGCTTTTGTGTTTCTGATTGTTTTGGGGGTTCTGTGGATGTCTTACTTTGTTTTTGTGTCTGCTTATGAGGTTCGTGCGATTTCGTCGTTGAGGGTTGTGTCTGGTTTTGAGGATCGGGTGGTTTTGTAGTCGAGGTTTGGGGTTGATTTTGAGGATCACTGGGGGATTTACTTGAGGAAATTTGGTCATGGGATCTTTTGGTTGCTGTTTGTGGTTTACTTTCAGGATCGGGGGATTTGCTCGCGGTTGCTTGCGTTTGCTTCTTGGACTCCGAGGGTTTCTTTTTTGATGTTCGTGGTGTCTTCTTAGGTGGCGTGGACTTCTGAGTTTGATTCTGAGGCTCAGGTGATTTTCTGACTGTTGTTTCAGTGCGGGGATCAGGTGATCTTCTGACTGTTGTTTCACTGTGAGGATCAGGTGACTTCCTCTTTGGGATGAGAGATTGTTTCTGGGGTTCGGGTGATTTTCTAGTTAATTCTTGTGCTTGCCTCTGAGGTTCTAAAGTTTTTACTGTAGGAGCTTGTGTTTGCCTTTGTGGTTCAGGTGATTTCCTAGCTGGAGCTTGGGATTGCTTCTGAGGCTCGAGTGTCTTCTTAGTCGGAGTTGGTGTCTGTTTTTGATGTTCGGGTGTTTTTGTAGTTGATGCTTGTGTCTGTTTCTGAGATTCGGCTGATTTCGTAGAGGGAGCCTGTGTTTGCTTCTGGGGTTCAAGTATTTTTGTAGTTGGAACTTGAGCTTGCTTTTGAGGCTGAGTTTGTTCTTGTAGCTGAGGAGATAAACTCTCATGTGGTGTTGCTTGGTTCTTTTCTATTGTTTGTGTCAGCTCTGGTGGTTCTGACAATTTACTTGTTTGTGAAAGTTCATGTTTCTGTGGTTTGGGTGACCTTTTTTCTAGCATTTGCGTTTGGTTTTGTGGTTGTAGGGAATTTCCAAGAGCCTGCATTTCCTCTTGAGATCCATGTGGCTTGTTTTCTTGTATTTGTTTTAGAATTGTTTGGTCTTGTCTTCTTTGTGTGGTGTCCCCTGTGTGCTTCGGATCTGTCGTTGGATTGGTTTGAGACTCTGCTTTCTTAGTTTGATTGGAATTCATACTTTTTTCTGATTTCTGACCACGAGGAGGTTTGACTGGTATGGCTGTAGCTTCCAAATTAATTTCAGATTCCTTGCTGCTTGCTTGTTTTTCACCTTCAGCTATTGAAATATCTTTGACAGACTTTGCATATTCTCCTCCTGTGGTTTCATTTACTATTATCTGACTATCTTTATCGACTGTTAGGACATCTTGCTTGGCCTCATTTTTGGCTTTCAAATTCCGATTGTCAGAATTTTCATTATATATCTCTTGAGCTTGGTTTTCTTCTATTTGGGTATTTGTGGTAACCTTTGGGGTATCATTTTTGGGTAACGGAATTTCATGTTTCACCTCACACTCAACAAGTGGAACTTCGTCCTTTGTTGTCATGGTATTATCTTTGACAGCTTGGATCTCGTTCTTGGTAACTCGGTTTTCATTGTTAACAACTTCGTTTTCATTTTTGACAAATTGGGTCTTTTCCTCCACCAACTGGGATTCCCTCTCTGAAACTAGAACTTGGCCCTCTGCAACCGATACTTCATTCTTAAGTATTGAAGCCTTTTCTTCAACCACTTGAGCCTCATTTTCAGTTATAATGGCCTCAGTTTTGATTTCAGGAATTTTACATTCGGGTTCTTCTATTCTTCTGTCTGTGGTCTCAGGTTTTTCATTTGTATCTTGTGTTATTACAGCTTCAGTAACTGGGATTTTACTTTGAACCTCTAAAGTTTTCTGTTTGAATTCTTGCACTTTTTCTTCTATATTTTTTGGTTCTTCACTGAGCTCTTGTGTTTCTGTTTTGGCGATTTTGCTTTCTTGAGACTCAGTAATATTCATTTTTGGAGCTAAATTTTGCGTACTGTCATTAACGGTTTCTTTACATTCTGCAGCATCAACTGGAGGTGAATTTTCAGATTTGGAGTTATCCGCAAATTCTCTCGTCCTCGTCTCGCCTGTCTCCTTTCTATCTCCTGTCTTTTTAATTTCGTTGTTTTCATTTCTATCTGTTTTTTCTTCTTCATCTTGTGGGTCTCTCTTGTCTTCTACGTTGTCAGTAGTCTCTCTCTTACTTCCATCCGTTTTCTCCCTTGTTTTTCTCTCCTCTTCTTCAAATTTCTTTGCATTCACTTTTTTATTAAGTTTTGTTTCTTTTTCTTTCTCTGGTATTCTTTCATCTTCTGTTTCTCTTTTTTCTATGTTCTCGTTTTGTTTATCATTCAAACACTTCTCTTCTGTTTTTACTTTCTCTTCTTCTCCTTCTTCTTCTTCACTTTTTTCGTTTGGTTTTATTTCCTCTCTTATTTTTCTTTCCACTTCTATCTCAATTTCCTCTCCTTTTGTTTTATAATCTCTAGTTTCTGCTTCTTTCGTTTTCTCGGTTGCCACTGCTACCTTTCTTTCTTCCCCTTCCTTATCGTGTTTCTGTACTTCCTCTATTTTAACTCGAACCTCTCGTTTCTCTTCAACATCGCCTTTCTCTCTTATCTTCCCGTCCTTCTCATTTTTCCTTTCCTCGTGTTTCTCTTCGCCAACCTTTTGGGAAGCATGACTCTCTTCCTCGGTACTATGATCAGACTCCTCTGAGCTCTGGTTTCCCTCCAGCTCAACAAGGTTTTCTTGCTTCTTGGGCCTAGAACTCGACTTCCCTCTTTCATTGAGGGACTCTATGCTCCCGAAGTTCTCCTTCCAGTCTTCCACAGACTTCCAGTTCGCTGGGAAAGAGGCAGACTTGTTGATGATGGCTGCGATGTTGTCGTAGTCATTGAGACTCATGGCATCGTACGTACTGCATCGCCATAACGTTCTTTGGGGCGCGACTCGAGGTAGTGGAAAGAGTTTCTCGATCGAGTTCTCGCGTGACAAGTTTAGGGGAGACATCGAGTCATGCTTTTTTATTCTTCTTACAGGAGAAGGAGATCTTGACAAAGCCATTTCGTACTCACAGGAAGGCTTTTTTGCTTCCTGGACTCCAGTCTCTTTGATTTCTGGTTTTGCGGTTACGTTTTCATCTTCCAGGCTACTGGTTCCAGTACCAGTAGTCTCTTTTGATCGAACTTCTGCAGAGGCGGTGTCATTCTCCCCTGGAGCACTGAGAGACTCCTTGTTTTGGTTTCCGTCGGAGTCCTGAATGATCTCTACAGTTTCATGAACAGACTCCCCCTCAGGTTTAGTAGATCCTTGACTGGTCTCGCCTATATGAGTGGCAGGTTGATCGGACTCTGTTTTTCGTTCCCCACCAGTTCGTGAAGACTGGTTCAAGGCTTCCTTTCCCCCTGTTGATTCTGGTTTGCAGGTCATAGGGTTGGCGCTTAAAGTCTTCAGGTCATTCACTTCTTCCTGTTCACTCTTTTCAGTGGTTTCGAGCTCAGGACAGTGAGGAACCTGAGAAACGTACCTACGCTTTACACCTTCATCTAACGTATTATTTTCTGATGGCAGCTGAGAGTTTTCTGCCTTTTGTGAACCAGAAGCAGAGGATGGCCTTTCTTGTAAGCTAGAATTGTCTTCAGAAATCATAGTTGAGTGCTTTTGTAATATTTCTGGTGAGTCTTTCTCTTCTGCCACTCTAATATCATCAGTGTTCTCCACCGATGAAGTCTTCTTCTCTACATCTGTCTCAGACTCTGTTGTATTTGTATCTTGCGCTAATGGCCTCTCTTGTATGTTCACATGAACCTTAATGAGCCTTAGACTTGACTTACCAGGTTCCCCTTCGGTTTTCAATGCGTTAGAACCAGCAACCCCTCGGGAATTCTCGAGCGTTACTGACCCCTTGACCACATGGGAACTTGGAGGGACAAGAGTTTCCTCCGAGGTCGCTGGCGAAGGCGCGGGGCTACTTGTCTTCGAAGTGTCTATGGGACTGGGAGGATAGGCAGCGTCTCGAGACAACCTTTTGTCCAGCCATGCTAAAGACGCGTCTACCTTTGCCAGACAGTCATCCATGGCATTCTTTCGATTGTCATCGGAAACAGCAAGGTTCGGCTCACTGTTGGACTTGAGGGAAGAAAACATCTCTGTTTTCTCGTTACTTTGAGTGACCTTTGGTGTCGGAGCTGCGGGCGAACCGTTGCCCTGCTTACCCATACTGATTCTGTCAAGAGCTGCATTCAGTTTCTCCATGCGTTCCACCATCTTGTTCGTAACAACTTCGCTTTTGACCGGGTGACTATTTGATTCAGCAAGAGTACCTGTGTCCTGCGCCTTTCCCTCGATGGTTGCATCATACACAGCTTCACTGTTATTTGCAACATGCTCCTCATCTTTGTTTGTGATGTCAAGGTCTTTGACGCCCGAATCGTCGTCTTTTGGACAGCGTTCGGCTTCTTGCTCCCGTTGGTGGGGCTGACTGGCATCTTCCTGTGGATGTGATTGACGTAAGACGGTGGAATCAGAGGAGGTAAATGGAGATGAGAAAACCAACTTGTTAGAACTTTTTGGGTTAGTCTCAGATTCTTTCACACATGAACTCACAGCCTTGGGGGTCACATCTTTATCTATAAAGACAGGACTGTGCACCACACCGGGCATACTAGTAGAAACTATGGAATCAGATTCTAGTGTGATTATAACTGCGCTTGTACTTACAAGAGGGTCTCCTACTTTAGACGAATCTTCGGCAAGTGATTGTGTTTTGCTCAACTGGTCTTTGGATTGTGGAGTTGTTCTCTTTTCGTCTTCTTGTTTTGGGTTATCTTTTTCTGTGCTCTCTTTTGTGTTTGAGTCGTCTGGGATCTTGTTGGCGTTTGACCTACCTATGGATTGTGTGTGGGAGCCTTGTGGAATGACATGTGGAGAGATAGTTTGTGACTCTTTCGTGAAATTTGTGGTATCTTTAGACTCATTTTTATGTACCAAACTGGTGTCAAGCTCGTCTCTCGGCGATGGAGTAACGTTTTGTCTTTTTCGTGGATGTGAAGTTGTCACCATCTCGTTTGTATGTATTTGGTCTTCGGGTTCATCTGACTGGGTTTGTTGGCTTTGTGGGCCGTTTGTGACAATTGTTGTGGTTTCTTGTTTATTTTCACATAGCTTTTCAGTTTCTAGTATGTTTACAGGTGTTGCATTATAATTTATTTCTTGAGGAACTGTCTTAGGGGAGTCTGATTCAAATCCAAGTGGGTTCTCGACATCAGAATCACTGGTTAGCACTGCTAGTTCATCCAGCTCTTTCATCATTGTTTCACTGTCATGCGATTCGTTGATTACTGTTGATATTTCATCATCCAACTCGGAGTGTAAACTGTCGTCCTCCTCATCGAAGTCCAGATTCGTTGAAGAGTAGTCCTCATCCAATTTCGAGGAAAGATCTTCATAAGTCAGGTCTGTGTCGTCATCAATCTCACTCTGTGCATCTCCAAAATTTCCCGAACTGATCTCGTCCGTTCTTTCGATGTCTTCGTCCTCCTTCTGCCGACTGTCACAAGAGACGAATTCCTCCGTTAGTTCACTCTCGTCGTCATTTTTTTCTTTCTCGTCACTATAAGAGTTTTCACTCACATCCCACCATGCCTCCTCTTTGAACATGTCACTTGCTTTCATCTCGTAGTCAAGTTTAACACTGGGCATCACTGGAATATCATCATCAGAGTCAGTCTCCTCACTTTCACTTTCACTCTCACTATTTTGGTCATTTCTCCCCTCTGTTCTCTTTTCCTCCCACCACGGAGTTTCCTTAAATAAATCACGAGCACTTAGAACGCGAGTTACTTCATTGACTTTCCCTTTGTCTTCTTTACCACTCAGTCTACTCTTCAACGGATACACCATCCCCTCCTCGTCACTACTATTTACTTCCTCCTCCCCCTCCTCACTACTCTCCTCACTGGAGCCTTCCCCTTCACTGTCCGAGGTCTGTCCTAGGGTCCTCCTGATGTGGCGTGTGATGTTCACTTTAGCCCACCATGGCACCTCCACTCCAGGTTTCTCACCTCCTGGGATGAGCAAGGCCGTACTTCCACTGTGGACAACAGAATCATTGGCCTCTTCCCACTCATCTTCCGATCCCTCATCCTTCTCACCTTTAGGCCACTGTGCAGCCCTGAAACTTTTTTTTAATCCTCCTATCCTTTTCTTGAAACCCTTGTTTTCTTCCCTTTCCTCAGCGTCCTCCTCTAACCACCAGGGCTTGTCGTCATCTTTGAAAAATTCTCTGGCCGAGATAACTTTCTCCTTCTTGTCTTCGTTCTCATCGTCGTCATCCCACCACGGTTTGTTGTCATCTTTGAAGAACTCTTTCGCCGATATGACCTTTGGTTTTTTGTCATCGTCTTCGGTCTCCCACCAAGGCTTGTCTTCCTTGAAGTATTCTTTGGCAGGGATACCCTTATTTTTGTCTACGTCCTCCACCGCATCTCTCCACCACTCCTCGTCCTCCCTGAAGAACTCGTTGGCCGATATGACCTCACAGCGGGAACTGTCGTCATCGTCCTCTTCTTCATCGTCGTCCTCCCACCAAGGCTTCTGCTCTTCGTTCAGTAACTGTTTGACGGTGATGACCTTGGGTCTGTTCTCGATCTCCTCCCACCACGCTTCCTCTTCTTCCTTGAAGAGCTCCCTCGCCTTGATCACTTTGGGTTTCTCATCCCAATGCTCCCAGAGAGAATCCTCCTCGCCTTTGAACACCTCTTTGGCATCCAACACGCACACGGCATTGGACATTTTCCAGTAAGCAAACTCCTCCTCTTCGTCCTCTTGAACATGTCCTTCCTCTTCGTCGCTGTCCTCGAGGTCCTCCTCACAGGAGGCCATGTCCTGGTCGTCGTCGGTGGAGGAGGAGGACAGCTCACCGTCTTCATTGCTATTGTCGTCCTAAATTAGTATACATGCATTCAGAATCTAGCGTCATAGTATCACACCTAACCGTGAAACTAAAAACATGGCTTTGTAAGTTAAGGCCATTTTATTTGTCTAACGAGCACACACTATAAATCTCTAGAACAGGGGGAGCCACTGAAACCTGTGGGGCTATTGACACTCTTGGGGATAGAAGTCCACCAGATTTATTTATTTATTTATCTTATTATTATTATTTCCATATATTTTTTTTTGCAAGGGGATTGAATCTGTAGAATTACTGTGTGATGACATACAGTAGGTTACAGTCTTTGAGTTGTCGAAAAAAAGGTCTGTGGAAGGTCTGACAACCCCTGATCTAGTCACAAAAGCAACGGCCAGGACTGTGTCCATCAAGAACGACATGATCAGACAGAAACGTGAGGCTCAAAAATGTCGACAAGATACGAAACGCGTCTTGACGTCACAAAACCCATTCCGTTTCCCTGATCGAGGGCTTAATTGAGGACACAGCCCTAGCCACAAGCCCTGGTTGGAGACCAGAAACTTTGCTTGGTACTTGAACTAGTGAGTGATAAGCATATTTGGTTACTACAAGACAACGTAGAACTGTATATTACATGAACATTGTCAAACCAAAACGACGCAACCTTAGTTCAGGATTACTTAGGATATCTAAGAAAATTCTCAAAAAAGAAGTTGCAGGAAGATATCATGACAATGGACAATGAAAGAAGTTCTAGGGGACGGGAACAGAAATTGTTGGGGGACACGAAAGATGACAAAAAAGAGAAAAAAAAAAAAAAACGAAAAAAAGAAAATACATTATAAAACTTAAATATAGTATAAGTGAGAATACGTATGTATGTAGATTATAAATAAATTTACATGTAAATGCATATACATATATATATATATATGTATGTATGTATGTATATATACATATATATATATATATATATATATATATATATATTATGTTTACGCATATATGTATATATATACACATATATATGTATATATATGCATATGTATATATATATATATATATATATATATATATATATATATATATATATATATCAGATAATCAAACCTAGTCGTCGCGAGCTTTGATCGTACGTCCAATGAGCGTGAATTACGCTCACTACTACGCTCAGGGGACCTGCGATTGAAGCTCGCAATGACCTGGTTTAATTATTTGAATTACATCGCTGCTAATAGCAATTTTTCATTATGTATATATATATATATATATACATACATACATACATACATATATAAACACAAGGTCTGCAAGGACAATTTGCCAGGAAGACACCAAAACAAACAGATCCAGGGGCCAGAAAGAGTAAAAGAGAGAGAGAGAGAGAAAGAGAGAGAGTGAAAATAAAAAAATGTAATTCAGTGATTCCATTTCTCTGTGAATATCATTTCTTATTGTGAATATTTACAGCTCGTTTCTTGCGAGGGGCACCGTTCTTGGCTCTACTTACTTCGAATAACCGAAATACATCTTCGATCGCAATGATCTTGTCCTCCTCGGGGCGAGGTTTCTTCTTGGCGAGGGACGCCATCTGTCGGAGGATTTCGTAGAACCCGCGTCGCTTGGCTTCTTCCCTCGGGTTGACTTCTGTCCCGTCGACTCGGGCGAACTGGTCCGCGCCAGCTGCCAGAAGCTTCGCCACTTTCTCTGCGTCGTTGTGTCTCACCGCGAAGTACAGATGCTTGAGGAGCTGTGCGTTGACGAGAGAGATCTATCCTTAGTTCGAGTGTTAACATAAGAATGGAGGTGATTGCAAGGGACCATAAGACTTATACTAGGTAGTCCCATACCCACCTTTACCACCTGTCATCCCTATCCATAAAGTTATCTAATCTTAACATAAGAATGGAAGAACTGTAAGAGGCCATAAGGCCTATACTAGGTAGTTCCATGTCCATCTTGCCACCTGTCATCCCTATCCATAAAGTTATCTCATCTTCTTGTGAAACAACCAATTAATTCAGTGCTCGCCACATTGTTACTAAGTCTATTCCATTCGTTAACTACTCTGTTGGTAAACCAGTTCTTGTCTATTTCCTTCTTAAACCTAAATTTGTCCAATTTAGATCTATTACTACGAGTCCTATCTTACTGTCTTGATATGATAACCTTGCCTGCATCATCCTTGTCAAAGCCCTTGACCCATTTGAGTACCTCTGTTAGGATGTTAAAATGAATTTTTATGAAAGCACTAACCAGAGCGTGTAGACAGATCACACGGATCCCCACCCACCAGATTGGTATAGACGAAACCCTCCTTATTCCTGATGGAGGTGTCAGGGTTCTCCTTGAGGAGGAGCTGGACTGTGTCAATACTGCCTTCACGAGCTGCCCAGTGAAGCGGAGTGTTCCCGTGCCAGTCACGAGCATCCACGTTGGCCCCAGCGTCCAGGAGGACCTCCACGATATCCGTGCTACCCCTGTAGGCGGCCAGGAGCAAGGGCGTCCGGCCGTGGTCGTCTCCAGCGTCGACGTAGGCGCCACATTCCAGCAGGACCTGGGTGATGCTCAAGGAGTCCTGTAGGAGGGGCGTTGTTAGTGTGATATCGAGAGAGAGAGAGAGAGAGAGAGAGAGAGAGAGAGAGAGAGAGAGATGGGAAGAAATAGGAAGAGATGATCTGTTGATATGCCATTGCATCTTCGAATTCCTTCGGGAAAAAAGTGACAGCATACTGAGAGACACAAATCTTGACTTACCTAAGAACATAAGAATGGAGGAGACTGCAAGAGACCATAAGGCCTATACTAGGCAGTTCCATGTCCCTTACCACCTTTAATCCCTATCCATAAAGTTATCTAACCTTCTCTTAAAACAACCGATAGTTTCAGCGCTCACTAAATGGTTACTAAGTCTATCCCATTCGTTATCCACTGTGTTGGTAAACCAATTCTTGCCTATTTCCTATGGAAGCCAAGTGAAATATAAAATAATCCAACTAAGATTTATATAAAGGAGAGAAGCATTTTGATATATAGATAGATCGGGATATTGAACGAGCGCTGGGATAGTATAATTGATATTTGCTATTTCTAAGACTATATTTGTTTAAATATTGTTATGTTCTTTTATATGTACTGTTGCGTTGATTCAACAATGGAAAATGGAAGTAACATGTATCATTGGTGAAAATATAAATCTCTGTTGTTATTCTAAATGTAGGAAAGCTGTATATGTATCTGTTTTACTCTGTCAAGAGTTTTTGTGTTGTTTTGTGATACCTTGTAAACAGCGTGATGTAACAATGTCCAGCCTCTGGAATCCCTGCAGTTGGGGTCGCCGCCCCACGCCAAGCCAGACGTGACCTCTGACTGTTCTCCCGTCCGGACGGCCCGGAAAAGTGCCTGTAGAGAAGAAAGAAAAAGAAAAGAAAAGAAAAAATCGGTAGAGCTAGACCGTTGAGCGTTTCCGTGACGTCATGTCGCTCAGGAAGCGTCGGCGTACCTGACCTTTGAGAGTTCGCGTGACTAAAATTGAATTTTATTAAAAATATTCTACATTTTTGTATCAGTAATATATATATATATATATATATATATATATATATATATATATATATATATATATATATATATCCTGTGTGTGTGAGTGTGTGTGTAGAGCCACAACCTGACGAAGAAGGAACCTTACCAGGTCGGAGTACACATTCCCGCTCTTATTCTTGATCGTCTCGTCGGCGCCGCTGTCCACCAGTTTCTCGACGGCCTCGGTGTGGCCCCACTTGGCGGCCATGTGCAAGGGCGTGTTCCCATCCGCGTCAGTAGCGTTGAGGGGCGCCCCACGGCCCATCAGGATGGACATCGTGTCTTCCATACCTTCCCTGGCTGCGTCGTGGAGGGGCATCGCGCCTGACTTGTCCTGAAGGAGGAGCGAGAGAGATGGTGGAATGTCCAAATGCGTGTTAGGGATAGGATTTGGATCAAGAATAGGGTTAGGATAAGGGTTAAGCATGGGGTCAGAATTAGGATCAGGATTGGGATTAGGATTGAGGAGAGGGAGGTAGTGATGGGTGATCCTATTTCTAAAAGTATCAAGAATGGGATTATTTACTAAATGAGGTGGGATATCATTCCACTCTTGGGTGATGCGGGGGGAAGGTTGAGTACTTACATAGGTTGCTGCCTGTTTGGTATGTGTTCCGTGCAAGTCCTTCTTTCAATTGGGAGACGGGGGGTAGAAGAGGGAGACGGGGGTGGGGAGAGGGGAGAGGGGAAGGAAAAAAAGGGGAGAGGAGAGATAGGAAGGGGAGAAGAGGGGAGAGGGAGAGGCGGAGAGAGGAGGGAAGAAGTAAAAATAGATCGAAATATAAACAGAAAATAAGAATAGAGAAAAAGAAGAAGATAAAGAGGGGAGAGGGAGAGAGAGGAGGGAAAAGTGAAAATAAATCGAAAAAAAAGAAAATTAACAGAAAAAAGAGAGGGGAGAGGGGGAGAGATAAAGAGAGAGAGAGAGATAAAGAGAGAGGAGAGAGAGAGAGAGAGAGAGAGAGAGAGAGAGAGAGAGAGAGAGAGAGAGAGAGAGAGAGAGACAGACTAAGAAGATAAAAAAAAAAAAATGGATCGAGTTCTTTACTTTGGCATTGGTGTGAGCTTTCTTGTCCAGCAGGGCCTTGGCCACGAAGAGATGCCCTCCGGAGGCCGCTTGGTGCAGGGGCGTCTTCTCCAGGTAGGTGTCGGACACGTTCGGGTCGGCGCCGTAATCCAGCAGGGCCTCTGTCACCTCCAGGTAGCCCTGCGGGAGGAGGAAGAGGAGCTGTAGTAGGCGGCGTTAACGAAATTGGCGCCATAGACTGGGGTAGTTGATATAAACACACACGCGGACACACACACACACACACACACACACACACACACACACACACACACACACACACACACACACACACACACACACACACACACACACACACACACACACACACACACACACACACACACACACACACACACACACACACACACACACACACACACACACACACACACACACACACACACACACACACACACACACACACACACACACACACACACAATACACACATACAAAAGTATGAGAACATAATCTATTCATTGTTGATGCTTGAAAAATCCACCCACAAACCTGCTTGGCAATCTTATGCTAATCAGTGTTGACATGAACAACGGGTGGAGCGACTTGGCCAATCACATCAAAGGCCAATCGAAAAAAGACTAGGTTATGTAAAAATGGTGGGCATTGTTCTCCTAATGTATTTGAAAAGAAATAAATATCAATAGAGCACAACCCATATACAAATGAGCTACTGAAGTTCACAACCCGCTTACTTTATAAAGTATCTTACTTTTAAAGTGTTAATATGCTATTGTTTGAACGATACACTTTTGAAAGAGAGAGGTACCTAGTTTTGATGGAGTGTACTCCCTAGGAATGATCATAATGGACAACTCACCAGGGATGGATCACAAAAGAAGAAGAAGAAGAAGAAAGAGAATAGGAGAAGAAAAAGGAGAAGAAGAAGAAAAAGGAGAAGAAGAAGAAAAAGGAGAAGAAGAAGAAGAAAAAGGAGAAGAAAAAGGAGAAGAAGGAGAAGAAGAAGGAGGAGAAGAAGAACAACAACAAGAACAAGAAGGAGAGGAAAAGGAGAAGAAGAAGGAGGAGAAGAAGAACAAGAAGAAGAAGAACAATAAGAACAAGAAGAAGGAGAAAAAGGAGGAGAAGAAGAAGAAGAAGAATAAGAGGAAGAAGAAGAAGAAGAAGAAGAAGAAGAAGAAGAAGAAGAAGAAGAAGAAGAAGAAGAAGAAGAAGAAGAAGAAGAAGAAGAAAGAAGAAGAAGAAGGAGAAGAAGAAAAGAAGAAGAAGAAGAAGAAGAAGAAGAAGAAGAAAAAAAGAAGAAGAAGAAGAAGAAGAAGAAGAAGAAGAAGAAGAAGAAGAAGAAGACGAACAAGAAGACGAACAAGAAGAAGGAGGAGGAGGAGAAGAAGAGGAAGAAGGAGAAGAAGAAGATGAAGGAGAAGAAGAAGAAGAAGAAGAAGAAGAAGAAGAAGAAGAAGAAGAAGAAGAAGAAGAAGAAGAAGAAGAAGAAGAAGAAGAAGAAGAAGGAGAAGAAGAAGAAGGAGAAAAGTGAACCCAGATGAACTTGTTGTTGAGCACCTACAGCGTCTGGCAGTTGGGGACCTACCTTGAAGGCGGCGTAGCAGAGGACCGGCATTCCGTACGGGTCCCTGGAGTTTGGGTCCGCCATGCCTTTGAGAAGACCTTGCACCGTCTTGGCATCCCCCGCCATCACCGCATTGACAAGAAACTCATTCACCTGAAAAAAGTAACAAATCCTCATTCGAAAAAAGGTCTTGGGTTTGTTTTCGGTATCCATAAAAATCTTGGCCATTTTCTTCTTAAGTCTAAAATTGTCCAATTTGAATCCATTACTACGATTTGAATTGGACAAAAATATAAAATTTGTCCAATTTAAATCGTAGTAATGTATTTGTATGGGACAATTTTTGTTTTGAAAAAAAAAAAAATTGGTTTACCAATAGAGTGGTTAACGAATGGAATAAACTTGGTAACCATGTACTGATCGCTGAAACTGTTAGTTGTTTTAAAAGGTTAGACAATTTTATGGAAGGGGATGAAGGGTGGAAAGAGATCTGGAACTGCCTAGTGTAGGCCTTATAGTCTCTTGCAGCCTCCTCCATTCTTATGTTCTTATGTTTGCCAGCCTCACAGCTAGCTCTTATCATTCTGAGTATTTTGAACTCCACAATAAAAAGTACCGCAAATTAATAGTAACGTCGGTAGCGATTCTTGAAAATTGAGGCTGGCACACATCTCTTTATTTACCTTGTTTTCAACTTTTCCCTATTATTTGTTTGTGCTTTTGTTTCTTAGTGGCGTGGAATACAGATGGAGTAATACTATTGGTTCGCAACCTTTCACACTCCATTCTCCCCTTATTGAATTCTCAACATTTATGTGGCTTGCCTTCATTTTTCCCTGAATCCTACACCCCCCCCCAAAAAAAAAAATATATATGTACATGCATATATATATGCATATATATATATATATATATATATATATTTATATATATATCTATATATATATATAGATAGATATATATATATACATATATATATTATATATATATATATATATATATATACACTGTATAGGGGGGAAAAGCCTATGGTATATGTATGTATATATATGTGTGTGTGTGTGTGTGTGTGTGTGTGTATGTATGTATGTATGTATTATAGTAATAATAATAATAATAATAATAATAATAATAATAATAATAATAATAATAATAATAATAATAATAATAATAATAATAATAATAATAATAATAATAATAATAATAATAATAATAATAATAATAATAATAATAATAATAATAATAATAATAATAATAATAAAATGGTAATGAAGAGACACTCTTTACTTTCTTACAAAGTTGACAATCATAACCATGAAGTAATAAATACTAGACAGAATAACCAGTGGGTGTTCTACATATAAAATCTGCGGAGGGAGATTACTTAAGTTGAATAAAATCATCTGGTGGCAGCTAGAAAAAATCAGGTCTGTTTAGTCCTTTCTCTGCAGATTGGGGCCTCCATCAGCCGAGTAAAATCATCTGGCGACTGAATAATCTTGAAGTGGCAACTCGCCGATAAAGGGATAACTATTCCAACATAATCTATTGCCTGTTGCAAATTCAACACTTCATGCATTTTTACAAACTCTTCATACAGGTATTTTCTTGATTTTTACTAGTGTTTCGCGGTCTTCCACTCCGTTGTTTTTATTATAATGGTTATTGTAACGATATCTGTCAAAAATCTTCGTGGCCTTTCGTGCCGCACACAACTTGAGAGGTGAAAGTCTACGGTGTTGACCCAACATGTTTTGTAGAAAATTATCCATAAGGCACAGTATAAGTAAGGTATGGGAAGTAGATTCACCTAGACATCTCACAGCTATGTAGTTAAGCTTACATTGGGCTCCGATCATGTTCATATTTCAGTTCTTATACCGAGTTTCGCCAGATTTAATGGAGCAATTTTTGTCGCGGAGCTGCATTTTAATAAGGATTTTTTTTTGCAAGTTCTTACTCATCAGAAGTACCAACATCATCAAAATCATAATCATAATCATATAATTTGCATAAACATTACTTTCCTTATTAGTGATACTATTGCTACGCTTGCCAGTACCATTGTTGTTTATCATTATCAGCACTAATACTATATTAGGAATTGCTGCATTAATATGATTAGTTATTTGATTATAATGGTATCTGATGAAGGGTCATCCCTGTCTCCCGTCCGGTGTCTGGGCCCGATACAATGCTGTGTCTTTCTGCATTGCTTCTGGCCCGGGGAGTGGGCAGGAGAGAGGGATGACCCTTTATCCACGAGGAGCTAAGAGGGAAACAAGGGTGGTGGATGGATAGGAGTGAGTACATGCCTTGACTGGCTACCTTCATTACAAAGCTACGGTTACACTAGTCAACGGAATGGTTGGATTCCAACGATTCAGTTGGATTTCAACGATTCAGTTGGATTTCCATTCCAACCTTGGATAAAATCCAACTAAATTGTTGGAATCCAACCATTCCGTTGACTAATGTAACCGTAGTTTTAGGGGTGAGGAAACTCTTAGTATATTGATAGATAGACTGATGAAAGAGAGGGAATACTTACCAAGTGCGTGAAGAGGACGCCCTCTTTGTTGATGATAGTGTGATCGATGCCTCGTTCTAGCAGAAGGCAGATCATGTCCGGATGGCCTCCCAGAACGGCGCTGTACAACGGGGTGTTGCCCATCTGCTCCTGGCGGCGGTGAGGGCGAGGTCGCGCGCAGAAGGGAGACAAAGATTGTGGGTATTAGCATTGGGATTTCAGTGATTTGGCCACCTCGTAACTGAAGGGAACTTGTTTTACACATGTGAATGGTATTACATATATAATTGTGTTTTGGTTTTTGATAACCATGTATAGCACAAACATATGCACACAGACGATCACGTACATTGGGTGTGTGTGTGATTCACCATGGTCTTGGGTCACGTGTTGGACTCGTGATCGACAGCTGGAGAGATCAGAGCTCATATATGACCGATCTATGGGTAATGCTGTGACCTTACACGCACACGCACCCCCAACTCCCCGTCCATGAGAGTTGGAGTAACGACTCGCAGCGCAGCGATATTAAAATTATTTCAGCCCCGGGCGGAATTCGAAACTGGACCGACGTAGTGGTGGCCGAAAACTCTATCAACTGCGCCATCGAGTCGTGTTGTGTGTGTGTGTGTGTGTGTGTGTGTGTGTGTGTGTGTGTGTGTGTGTGTGTGTGTGTTTTCTCTGCAGCGTCAGAGGGATTTGTCTTACTTGCGCATTGAGATTGGCTCCTTTATCGATGAGCAGCTTGGCGATCTGCACATGGCCATGTTGGCTAGTGATGTGCAAGGGAGTGTTTCTGTTGCTGTCAACGCAGTTAACGTTGGCGCCCCTGCAAGACACGTGACGTCATGTCGACGGTTTCAAGATTGGAATAAAGAATCTATGGCGGGATTCTATATGTACACTCAGTTTCTATAATTACTTTAAAAAAACAAACAAGGGTCAGATAATATCAAAATTATCACCACCACATCCACCATCACCACCACACTATCTACCACCGCTGTCAGTTACCCTCATTGTTACCACCATTACCACCTCTCCACTTCTCCGCCACATCAACATCATCACTGTCGGAGTCATCAGTACACCCATAATCACACATTTGCCTCAGCCATTCTACTTAATACATCACCATCGTCATCACCAACACTTTCACTATCGTCCCCTATCACCATCCCAACTAGACCAGTGGCTCTTACCCTGGGGGCCACGGCGACCCCAAAGGGAGCAGTGACTAGAATTTAGAGGGGGAGGGGGGCGCATGGCCTGCTCTTACAAGTTATACATTTCTATGTAATGTATGGAATAATAAAAAAGGATCAAATATAAGATAATTATTTTGAGTGCTAATTTAATGATAAAGTAAAAGGCTTCTCTTTATTAACATTTCATTATTATCTTTATTTTTTTATTTTTTGGGGGGACGGGGTAGGATTTGGGAGAAAAAATTCAATGGAAGCCACACAAATGTTGAGAATTCAAGAAGGAAAGGGAATGGAGTGAAAAAGGTTAAAAACCACTGGTAACAGACTCATCACATCCACCACATCCACCAAATTGCCAACACAGTGCATCTGTCTTCGAAGGAAGAGGGCCTTGTCAACAAACCTTTCCAGGAGAAGGTTGGCCACTTCGAACTGGCCTCTGGCGCATGCGTGGTGCAGCAGGGACCAGTGGAGGGTGCCCACTGTGTTCGGGTTCAGGTTCCAGTCCAGCCACTGGGCCAGGATCTCCGTGTCGCCTGATTCGACAGTCGACATGATCTGCTGCCCAACCTGTCGATCAAAGACAACAGAGTGGTTAGCTCATTTGATGGATAGGGATGATAGGTGGTAATGGTAAAGGAACTGCTTTGTGTAGGCCTTAGGGTCTCTTGCTGCCTCTCTCATTCTTATGTTCTTAAAGACCCATATCGGCATTGAATGTTTGTGCATACCGACAGAATTATATTAATGATAATGATAATTATAAAAGTTATCATGGGGTTTAGTGAGTGTAATCCTGTAGTTCTCACAAAGGCCGGTAGAGGTCCTTGTGGTCCTCCCATACATCTCTCTGGGAAGACAAGTTGACTAGGGGTGGGCAACCTATTAAAATGTGGTTGTCAAAACCAGCCAAATCTTTTATACAAAAATTTCTCGCGTGCCAAGAGAGTAAAATTTTAGTCCTACATGAGCTTCCCCCTTTCAACTCGTGGGGCCCCGCTGTCTAGCGTAGTATGCGGTGACCAATGGTCATACGAAAGAAATTAGAGACTTATTAGTTATCTTTTTTTTTTCTAAGTGAGCTTTGGGTCTCGCGTACCGGAAAAAAGTCGTTAATGGGCCATGTTTGGCACGCGTGCCAAAGGGTTGCCTACCCCTGCGTTGGACTGTCGTTTATGCTGTAACAGTGTGGATCTGTTTTTTATGTCCTCGGTTAGTAGTAACAGTTTCCGGCTTTATTGCTTCCCATCTTTAACCCGCGTGGATGTGCTGTGTCTTGCTGCATTCCCTCTGACCCAGGGCAGTGGGCGGGATACAGGGATGACCCGTCATCCACGAGGAGCTAAGATGAGAATGAGGAAAGGGTGGTGCAGGGGAGTGGAATGGGTGGGAGTGGGTTTATGCCTTTTGATTTGGCCACCTCACATGTAAGGGGGAAAAAGCCTTTGGTATATGGATAGATAAAATAGATAGGAATATATTACAAATTTCGTTATCTCTGGTGTCATGAATATTTTATTCAGCTGAAATTCAGACCCTGGACAGTATAGCCTCACGTAATCTCTGAGCTACGAAGGTGAATAAAATCGCCAGGCGGCACCGATAAGCAAAGGTAAAAGTCCCACCCGGTACGGAAGGAGAGTTATGTATATCTTGTGATCTCAGTTAAATAAAATCGCCTGATGTCATCAAGTACACAAATCAGTCAGGGATTCAATAGAGAAAGAAAAACTGCGTCGTTCACAGGATCAAATTTCTTATTAAAATGCTTTACATAAGAATGAATAAAGAGGAAATGACGAAAAAGGCGAATTAAAAATCAAAACGACAGATGACGAAATCGACGACTTTAGAGAAGCGTATTAGAATGAATAGAAACAAATTGAATTGAATATAATATAAAAGATAAGTCTCCGCGGTCCAGGGTGGTTTCGTCGATTTTGTTAAAACCCTTCAAGTGCTCAATCGGCGTGGCAATCTGCGGACACCTCCCTGTAAGCCTATTTCGCACATGTGTACATCATCATCCTGTGTGATATGTTGTTACAGGGGACAGCTAGATGTCTGCAACGGAAGCCATATTGTCGTTATTCAAATGGAGGTTGGAGGTACGAGTACATTTGCTATTGTGTTTGCGAATTTTGATGATTAACATTATATCATCTTGATACTTGGTATCTTTATAATCACTTTTGTCAATTAATTTGTGATATTAGGTTCTTTAGGGAAGAAGGAATCATATGAAGACATTGTATTAAATGTAGATACTTTGCAGTAAGTGAAATGCGCCAAAAATGGTGAGTTTGGAAAAGAAATATATACTAATGACAAAAATTAAACCATTTCATAGGTAACACATTTTAAAAATGGTACATGTCTGTAAGTCCTCCGAGGTCGTAAGTTCTCCGAGACAGTAAGCCTTTCGAGGCTGTAAGTTCTCCGAGGGTGCAAGTTCTCCGAGGGTACAAGTCCTCCGAGGGTGCAAGTCCTCCGAGGGTGCCAGTCCCCCGAGGGTGCAAGTCCTCCGAGGGTGCAAGTCCTCCGAAGTTGTAAGCCCTTCGAGGCTGCAAGCGCCTCCGAGGTCGTAAGTCCTACGAGGGTGTAAGTCCTCTGAAGTTGCAAGTCTTACGAGGTTGTATTATAAGTCCTCCAAGGTAATAAGTCCTCTAAGGTAATAAGTCCTCCAAGGTAACAAGTCCTCCAAGGTAACAAGTCCTCCAAGGTAACAAGTCCTCCGAGGCAACAAGTCCTTCAAGGTAACAAGTCCTCAAAGGTCGTAAGTCCTCAAAGGTCGCAAGTCCTCAAAGGTCGCAAGTCCTCAGTGGTCGCAAGTCCTCAGTGGTCGCAAGTCCTCAGTGGTCGCAAGTCCTCAGTGGTCGCAAGTCCTCAGTGATTTTCATGTTCCCTTGAGCTGACCAGGAAAAAATGTCCCTTGGGTTCGGCCTCGGCTTCGGCCTCGGGGCGGAACCCCAACATGGGATCCCCAGTACGGGATCCCTATCGTAGGATTAGAGCGCGGAGCGCTGCGCGCTGTTTTTGCAGCCAAGCCCCCGGCGAAGCCGGGTAGGGCGACGCCCGCGGC
>NC_134784.1:53554350-53556850 GCF_046742065.1 Oratosquilla oratoria | reverse complement strand
AGCATACATGCAGAAACTGAAACGTGGTATAGCTAAGGACTCGAACCTCCGCTAGCATGTGACAAGTGATAACGACTTAATCTCCTATAGAGGAACACTCGTTTGAGGACGAAGTTACGTACTTTGGCGTTAGCCTCAAGGAGGACCTTGACGACCTCGCCCTGCCCCTCGGCCGCTGCCAGCTGCAGGAGAGTCCAGCCATGGTGGTTTCGAGCGTCAGGGTCTCCCCCCTTGCGCAGGTACAGAGACACGCCAATCGCGTTCCCAGCCCGAATCTGGCCCACGATCTCCGTCGTGTCCTGAAAAAGGACAATCAATAAATAAAATAAATAAATTAATTAATGAATAAGTGATTAAGTAAATAGGTAAGTTGTGAATATGTAATATAAATAAATAAAGAATAAATAAGGAAGCATATAAGTAGATAAATAAATGAAGCAGTAGACAGATAAACAGATACACACATATACAGATAAACGCATTATCAAATACTAAATAGACAAGAAAATATATAGGTAACAAAATAGATAAATGGATATACATAGGTAACGCAAATATATAAATGATATACAATAAATAAATAAATAAACAAAAGTAATAACTAAATAAATAACAAAGCCAATAAATAAAGAGTAAATAGATATATAGATAAAGTCAATAAGTAATAAACAAATAAATACCTAAATGAATGCGTAAATAAAATGACTCAATAAAATAAAAAACAAGTAAAAAATACGAACAAATAAACAAGTATATTGAGAAGTAAATAAACATGAAAATATATCTAATGGCCCACTTTCTGCATTTTCTTCTGTCTAACTTTACATGACTTTATTCAGTTTAGAGAGCACCGTAGCATAATATATATATATATATATATATATATATATATATATATATATATATATATATATGTATATGTATGTATATATATATATATATATGTATACAAATATATATATATATATATATAATTCTATTGCGGTATTTGAATATAGAATAGCAAGGATTGGGCTCGATGTATAAGTAAACTTCACGTGCACACACACGCACACACACATACACACACGCACATACTCTCTCTCTCACACACACACACACACACACACACACACACACACACACACACACACACACACACACACACACACACACTAATATACTATGGTTTAGAGTTGAGTATTTTTCGACATAAGTAATTTGTACTGATGACAAGGCTGAGTAGAGAGAGAGAGAGAGATAGAGAGAGAGAGAGAGAGAGAGAGAGAGAGAGAGAGAGAGAGAGAGAGAGAGAGAGAGAGAGCGAGAGAGAGAGCGAGAGAGAGAGAGAGAGAGAGAGAGAGAGAGAGAGAGAGAGAGAGAGCGAGAGAGAGCGAGAGAGAGACAGAGAGCGAAACAGAGAGAGCAAGAGAGAGAGAGAGAGAAAGATTGAGGGAGAGAGAAAGATTGAGGGAGAGAGAGAGAGAGAGAGAGAGAGAGAGAGAGAGAGAGAGAGAGAGAGAGAGAGAGAGAGAGAGAGAGAGAGAGAGAGAGAGAGATTGGTCTTGTGCTTATTGGCAGTGGCAAAGAATTTGTTTGTGCGGCTGCGCGCCGCTTTGCAAGGGTCCGCACGCACGGGGGCACGTGCTCCGCCTCCTGCCCGATTCCAAGCTTATGGCCACGGACCAATTGCTCACGTTTACATACTTAAAGAAATATATGTCTATACATATGGATATGTATATACATGTATATATGCATATACATTTATGTAAGTATATTTATATATTCTATTTATATAACAAGATATTTTCCCACCTTATAAGGGAGGTAGCTAAGTCAGAGGCACGTGCCTATTCCCACCCATTTCACTGCCGTCCATCACCCTTTCCACCCCCCCCCACCATTTCAGCTCCTCATGGATGACGTGTCATCCCTGAATCCGCCAACTGCCCTGGGTCAAACGCAATGCAGCAAGATTTGGAAAAGGCTTATGACAGGGTAGACAGGAAGGCAGGCATTGTAGAGGTTTGCAGATATATGGGATTGGGGAAAGTTGTTAAAGGCAGTCAAGAGTTTTTACGAGAGTAGTAGAGCCTTTGTTAGAATGGGAATGGAGAGAGTGAGTGGTCTGAGGTAAAGGTGGGACTACATCAGGGCTGTGTCATGTCGCCATGGCTGTTCAATGTGTACATGGACGGGGTGGTGTGGGTGGTAAGGGCAAAGGTAATTGACAGGGGACTGGAGATTGTTAAAAATGTAGAGAAAAGGGGGAAGTAAGCCAGTTGATGTTTGCTAACGACACTCCGCTTGTGGCAGGATCAGAGGAGGGATTTAGGGAATTAGTGGCGAAGTTTGACTTCAATCGTAGGAAAAATAATGGAAACTATCATCAGAGATGCTATCGAACATCATTTAGAAAGTAACCGTTTGATAAATGATAGCCAGCATGGTTTCAGACGGAAACGTTCTTGCGTGACTAACTTACTCGAATTCTACAACACAGTTATCTCGAATTATG
>NC_134784.1:53544350-53546850 GCF_046742065.1 Oratosquilla oratoria | reverse complement strand
ATAAACAAACAAATGAATAAATGATAATAATCCAATAAAACAAAAATAGAATCAGACAAACCTATAGATTAGATAAACATATAAATTCTGGCCTGAACCAAAACAAAAGCTGTGGAGGCGACACCTAGATTCTATTACTCTTCTCTCTAGAATAGATTTATATCTTATAGTTTTCTTGTCGCTTCTTCCTAGTTAATGTAAACAAACTTTAACTCATCCTTTAGCAAGAGATGGATAAAATTAACTGTCGACGTAGAAAATGATAAGAAATGTCTAAAGAAAGACCATATTTGAGGACGGAGCCTATAAAGTACGACGTTACAGCTTTATAATGTACTTGATAAAGCTTGTTAGAGCTTTAATTATGTAGTTGATGAAGCAACGTCGTACTAATTAAGGCTCCGTCCTCACATATGGTCTTTCTTTAGATACACTTTTGGGCAACTGCTAATTTCATACAAAGTAATAGGAAAAATTCCGCCCAGTATAAAAGTGGGTCGTTAAAGTGGGCTAGGGGTGGGAAGGGATGGTGGAGGAAGTACCACAGAAATGAATAAAATCACTTGGTGGCAGCTACCTAAAGAATTGTATCATCCGGGGTAGCTGTTGACCGTTTAGCCTACGCGCTTGCTCTGGCGTTATATGAAACCAAATGGAATCTTCTTCGCTAAGAGTGTTTCTCTTGACTCAGAACAGGCTCAAGGGGTTATCATATTGGGCTATTTTTCCTTGCCCATCCTACCTCCAACCTCTATTTGAATAACTAGATTATGACTTCACTTACAGAAATCTAGATTTCTCTAAGAACATTTCAAGAGTACATCTAACATTCGTATATTACAATCTCCTAGTTCATCATTTAGCTTTGCTATATATTACTGAAAGATAATTTGAAATTTGGAGATTTGAAAAATAGAATATTGTCACCGAAGTCGTTTTCACTCACACGAACTCTCAACTGTCGGGGTTGGTGAAGCCCTTGGAAGCCCAGTGTGATAACCCCTACAGCAGTAGAAGCGCTCAGCATGGCTCACAATGGCGGGAGATGGGGGGGGAGGTCCATTCCACGGACGCTTTGGCAGCACCCCAAGGGTCGCCGCCATCGGTAAACAGAGGCGCTGTTGTAAAACGCTACGGCCGAGTCTCTCTCTCTCTTGCTCTCTCTGTCTTTCTCTTCCTCTCTCTCTCTTCCTCTCTCTCTCTCTCTCTCTCTCACTCTCTCTTTCTCTTCCTCTCTCTCTCTTCCTCTCTCTCTCTCTCTCTCTCTCTCTCTCTCTCTCTCTCTCTCTCAAGTCCTCAAAACAGTGTTTAGAAGTAGAAAAGAAAGCACAAAAGCTTTTAGGTGACATCAGAAGACAGCTTCGTTACCTGAACCAAGAAATAGTCTTGACGCTTTACAATTCTCTAGTTCGTCCCCATCTGGAATATGCCGTCCAGTTCAGGTCGCCGAACTTAAGGATGGACGTGCAGAGACTAGAACGAGTTCAGGCACGAGCAACGAAACTTATTCCCACCATTAAACACATGGGCTACCAGAGGCGTCTCAAGGCTTTGGGGCTCTTTTCCCTTGAAACCAAGAGATTGCGAGGACATTTAATAGAAGTGGAAGCTCAATCCCCTCGTTACTCTGGTGTTAAGTTTGGTGACTTTTTCACCTATAAAATCTGCAACGCTTGGAACAAACTGCCAAAGGACGTGGTAAACAGTTCCTCGGTTGAGCAGTTCGAAAGTCGATTAGACAAGGTGCTACAAACATTAGTGTAAATACTAATGTGAATCCCCGGTAACCGTTTAACGATACCATCTCGGTATGGGTTGTAAAACATTTTGGAGTACTGAGATTCCTTGTGATTCCTTGTAACACTCTCTCTCTCTCTCTCTCTCTCTCTCTCTCTCTCTCTCTCTCTCTCTCTCTCTCTCTCTCTCTCTCTCTCTCTCTCTCTCTCTCTCTCTCTCTCTCTCTCTCTCTCTCTCTCTCTCTCTCTCTCTCTCTCTCTCTCTCTCTCTCTCTCTCTCTCTCTCTCTGCCTTTCTCTCTCTTCTTCTCGCATACTCACACTCAAACAGGTTAGGTATGATAGATGGGAGAGTAGAAGGCGGGACCCAGCGAACGTTGCTCCTTTCCTGTACACCACATTTAGGTAAATACAATTAGGTAAATACACACACATACATACATGCAGATACACACGCAGATACAAACACACACATACACACACACGCACACACACTCATATATACACACATACACATGCACACTACACAGACACATACACATACACACACATATTCACACACACATACATATACACACACACATATTCACACACACATACATATACACACATATACACACACACACACACACACTCACACACACACACACACACACACACACACACACACACACACACACACACACACACACACACACACACACACACACACACACACACACGCACGCACGCACACACACACACACACACACACACACAGACACA
>NC_134784.1:53526850-53529350 GCF_046742065.1 Oratosquilla oratoria | reverse complement strand
ACTCATGAGATTATCTGAGAGTTGACATAGGATATTTCCGTGATCCTCCAAGAGCGACTCTCGTGAGAGTGCGAGTGGGGGGCGGGGGATTTCCCTCCCGGTCTATCTCCACGTGCATGGGAGGAAGGGAGGGAGGGAGGGAGGGAGGTGACGCAAGGATGGAGAGTGAGGGAGAGAGGTAGGTTGAGGGAGTGAGGAAGAGAGGGAGGGTGAGGGAGAGAAGGAGTGAGTGAGTGAGGGGGAGAGGGAGATTGAGGGAGAGAGGGATGTTGAGGGAGTGAGGGAGGTTGAGGAAGTGCAAAAGTATAAGAGAGGGAAGTGAATATGGATGAACAGAAGTGGAGAACAAGGAGGAGGAGGAGGAGAAGGAGGAAGAGTAAATGGAAGAGGAAGAGGAACGGGAGAAAGGAGGAGGAGGAGGAGGAGAAGGTGGAAAAGGGAAGAGGAAGATAAAGGAGGATAAAGAGGCGGAATAGGAAAAGGAAGAAGCAGACTGAATAGAAGAAAGAAGAGGAGGAGGAAAAGGAGGAGGAGAAGGAGGTAGAGAAAGAAGTGGAGGAGGAGGAGGAGGAGAAGGAGAAGGAAGAAAAGCGAAAGACATGATCTTCATAGCCCACAGGAAGAGGACGAGAAGACAGAGGAGAAGGAGGAGGAGGAGGACGATGAAGAAGAGAGGGAGAAGGATTTGAGAAAGAAGAATGAAGACGAAAAATAGAGAAGAAAACGGGAAATGGGGGAAATGGAGAGAGAGAGAGAGAGAGGGGGAGAGAGAGAGAGATAGAGGAGAGAGAGAGAGAGAGAGAGAGAGATAGAGGAGAGAGAGAGAGAGAGAGAGAGAGAGAGAGAGAGAGAGAGAGAGAGAGAGAGAGAGAGAGAGAGAGAGAGAGAGAGAGAGGGAGAGAGAGAGAGAGAAGAGAGAGAGAGAGAGAGAGAGAGGAGAGAGAGAGAGAGAGAGAGAGAGAGAGAGAGAGAGAGAGGGAGAGAGAGAGAGAGAGAGAGAGAGAGAGAGAGAGAGAGAGAGAGAGAGAGAGAGAGAGAGAGAGAGAGAGAGAGAGAGAGAGAGAGAGAGAGAGAGAGAGAGAGAGAGAGAGAGAGAGAGAGAGAGAGAGAGAGAGAGAGAGAGAGAGAGAGAGAGAGAGAGAGAGAGAGAGAGAGAGAGAGAGAGAGGTGGGGGAGAGAAGGCAAGGGCAGAGTGCCGAGAAGGTGCCAGGAAGCGGCCGATAACTTGGGCATGGAGGTGGAAGGGGTGGGGGTGGAGGAGGCGGAGGTGGAAGTGGAGGCGAAATGGTTCATAAGACAATGTCGTCGGCCGGCGTGTGTGTGTGTGTGTACGTGTGTTTTCCTTTGTATACATACATTTTTTCGACGTCATCATGAATAATGATGATAATGATAAAGATGATATTGATGATGATGATGATAATAATAATAATCTAAAAAATAATAATAATGATAATAATAATATTAACAATAATGATAATAATAATAATAATAATAATAATGATAATAATAATAATAACAATAACAATATAAATAGCAACGACAACTAATTATAACAATAAGCGTACATCGTTTCCTTCTCTAGCAAATACGATCCAGCACTTTTAGTCTTTCGTAAATTCTTTATCGAGTGATACATTGAGACAGATAAAGAAAAGAATAATGATATAGATTTATATGAAATAAAATGAAATGAGAAATGGACAGATTTATAAATAGTAAAATAAAATCATATAGATTAAATAATCACACACACACACACACACACACACACACACACACACACACACACACACACACACACACACACACACACACACACACACACACACACACACACACACACACACACACACACACACACACACACACACACACACACACAATCGTATAATGCCCTTATAGCCGTCTTACATTAGACAAAGGCCGAAGTAAGGTTCCTTCTACTTCATGCAATAATTTAGCGTTAAACAGATCAAAATGTATAAAGGATGTCGACGCAACGAACTCACCTTCCCACGAGCGAAAAATCGTCGACTTTTGGCGCGTGTGAAGGTCACGTTAAGGAGGTCGCAGCTGGTTTTCCCCCCTGAGCCACGTGATTTGGATCAGATGGTTATCGGCTCTAGTGACGTCATTCCTAAAGTGCTTTCCTCTTGGGTTGCTCGTGGTGACATTTATATTGTTTTTAGGTGTTAGATGACGTTACGTCAGTTATGCTGATCTTCTAATGGATATTTCATATTATGTTTGTTTGTTCTTTTAGTTATATCTTTTGCTATTTGTTTCATTTTTTCAGTTTTAGTTATATCTTATGGTATTTGTTCATTTTTTTCATTCGACAAAGTTGAGATGTTTGTGAAGCGACATGACGTCACAAACCCACCGACTCATCGCTTGAAAGTTTGTGGAATTGAAGGTATTTTTAGGCTCTGTTCTTATAAAACTCTTGAATACTATTTATTCAATACAAATGGATATATTATTAATTCTAAAATTT
>NC_134784.1:53511850-53514350 GCF_046742065.1 Oratosquilla oratoria | reverse complement strand
ACTGGATTTAATACTTATGTCAGAACCTGAAATTCTGGATAGAATAGATTACAAAACACCAATAGGAAAGAGTGACCATGCACTAATAGAATTCGAACTAAAAGAACAAATAGACCTAAGAAGAAATGAGAAACATAGAATAAGAAGACCAATATACAACAAAACAAATTATGAGAAACTTAGAAAGTTCTTTCGTAATGCAAACTGGGAAAAATTCCTAAAGGAAGAAACAAGGATGGAAGAGAAATGGAATATACTAAAAGAAATTTATAATGAGGGAGTGAACAAATATGTACCATAACAAAAGCAAGAAAGAGTATAGGCTACTTAAAGAACTGGTATGACAAAAATGTAGTGAAGCTAAGGATAAAAGAGACAAAGCTTGGAAAAAATGGAGAAAAAAAAAAGAGCAAATGGCATACATCAAACTAAGAAACTATTATGTAAAAATACGCAGAGATGAAAAGAAAAAATATGAAAAGGAAATAAGAGAAAAATGTAAGGAACAACCTAAACTATTTTACAGATATGTGAATGGTAAGCTAAAAAACACACAAGAAATAGAAAAGCTGCGCCAGCGAAATTATGAATATACAGAACAAGAAATGGCAGAAATTATGAACAATCATTTCAAATAGGTATTCGTAATTGAGAACTCACCTAACTGTGAGCGAATAGACAGAAATCCCACCCTCCCAATGAAGGAAATATTTGTAACACAGAAGGAAATCAGCGAGCAAATAAAAAACCTGGATGTCAGAAAATCGCATGTTCCGGATGGAATTGCAAATTGGATACGGAAAGAATGCGTAGAGGAGTTAACGGATAAAATATACAATATAATCAAATGATTGCTCAAAGAAGGAGAGGTACCACAAGACTGGAAAAATGCAAATATTGTACCAATATATAAAGGAGGAAACAAGGAAAATCCAACTAAGTACAGACCGGTCTCCCTAACAAGCACATTAGCGAAAATATGTGGAAAAGTGATCAAAAATAGACGAGTTAAACATCTGGAAGGAAAAACTATACTGAATCCAAATCAATTTGGGTTTAGATAAGGAAGATTATGTACAACAAACATGATCTGCTTCTATTCGAGACTAATAGAAATAATACAAGAAAGGGATGGATGGGCAGACTGTGCCTATCTGGACCTACAAAAACCATTTGAAAATGTACCACACAAGAAATTAATAAGAAAAATAGAATCAATAGGTGGCATCGGAGGTAAATTACTGGAATGGATGGAAGACTTCCTGACTGGGAGAAAAATGAGGGTAGTAATTAGAGACAAATAGTCAAAATGAGAAGAAATGAGAAGTGGTGTCCCGCAAGGGTCGGTGCTAGCTCCAGTCATGTTTGCCATATACATAAATGACATGGATGAAGGAGTAGAGTGTTATATGAATGATGACGCAAAAATACTAAAGAAAGTAAGAACAGAGGAGGATTGTGAATCATTACAATCAGACCTGGACAAAATCTGGAAATGGACTCAAAAATGGGAAGTGAACTTCAATATCAAGAAATGTAGTATAATGGAGTTTGGAAAAAGTAAAAACAGAATATAAAAAAATTATAAAATTGGTGAAGAAGAAATAAAAAAAAGTGAACTCGGAAAGAGACCTTGGAGTAATAATCAGCAAAGACATGACACCGGACAAACATATCAACAAAATAGTCGGAGAAACCTTCAACCTATTAAGGTCAATGAAAGTGGCATTTGACTATTTGGATGAAGAAATTATTAAAAAAATATTAGTTACATTAATAAGACCAAAACTGGAATACGCAGCGACACTATGGACACCCAGTACTAAAAAGAATATAAAGAAATTAGAAAGAATACAGAGAGCAACGACAAAGTTGGCACCAGCTCTTTCCAAATTAACATACGAACAAAGATTGTCCAAATTGGATCTACCAACACTGAAGCAGAGAAGAGAAAGAGGTGATCTACTAACTATCTATGGAATCATGAAAGGAATGGAAATCCTTGATAAGAATGATTTACTAAAAAGTGACAATGGAAAAACAAGAGGACACGAAAAGAAACTCAAAAAGGATAACTATAGAAGAGATCTGAAAAAATAGCTTCCTACACAGAGTGCTGGATATCTGGAATAATCTAGAAAAAGAAACAGTGTGTGCAAACACAATTCAAGATTTTAAGAAAAAACTTGATGCTGAAAGATACAAAGATGGGTCACCAAGAGGATAGCTCCCTTCCCATATAATACAACCAGGTATATATGTATATATATATATATATATATATATCTATATATATATATAGATATATATATATATATATATATATATATATATATATAGAGAGAGAGAGAGAGAGAGAGAGAGCGAGAGCCAGAGATATACATCTTAATAAATTAATTGATTAATTCATTCAATTTTATATGCATTTATCTCATCCATCTTGAAGTACCATTCACGTGAAAATAAAATCACTTCACGTTAGCCAGAATAAAGTGGTTCA
>NC_134784.1:53451850-53499350 GCF_046742065.1 Oratosquilla oratoria | reverse complement strand
TATCTTTAGTGGAATAATTAGTGGGATTGTTTAGTGTGTGCCTAAGGGAGGGGAACGTTTCAGTGAAGAGGAGTGGATTTATGATTCCACTAAAGGGTAGAATCCCTTTATACAGAGACTTAGAAAGGATTAACAAAGGAATGACATGCCGAGAGGAGACCTTTTGGTCCATAATTAGGTCGGATGATGAAAAAGTAAATGAATAAGATAAATACACAGATAATGAGAATGAATAAACAAACAGGTAAATAATGATCATTTGTAATAAACAATTAATAAATGAATAATGAAAAATAAACAGTTGCGACATGACGATACGATAGATATCAGTCACGTGACCTGGGAGCCATTTTGTGGCCAAATCATTTTCGCCGATCGCGCTTACGAGTACTGTTTGTTCTTGTTATTGATTCTTCGAACGTTTCGTGGTTGTTCACTGAATATGCTACCGGGTTGTTGTTCTGCATCCGGATGGACCAATAGTCCCTTTATAAAGTGAGCTCCGACAACGTCGAACAAGCCTCCATTTTGTGGCCATCCCGCCGAGTTGTCCCAACTCTGTGCAAAGGGACTCCAAACAAGGGGAAAGCGGGAAAATAGTAACTTTAGTAACTTCAGTAACTTTAGTGAGTAGCTTTGTAACTTAAGTAACTAGTAATTTTTATCAACTTTAGTAACTTAGTAACCTTAGTAACATTAGTAACTTTAGTAGCTATAGTGCTTGTAGTAACTTTAGTAACTTTAACATTGTAACTTTAGAGGGGTCAGTGAGTTAAATGTAGTTAGTAAGATACAGGAGGGATGTTAATTGAAAAAAAAAATAGGAAAGGAGCAGAGGGAATCTATGACCTCATTCTCTCTGAATTAAATCGTCTGTTCCTAACTAAAAGAAAACCCTAAAATGGCCTCATCAAGTCGCCTCACGATTTTATTTATTTAAGGGAAACATATTCCCTGTCCTAGTAATCCTTGTGGACCGGTTACCTCCTTACGTATTTTTCTAGATGTCGTCAGGTGATTTAATTAAAAATAATAATAATACGCTGGAACAGGAAAATGGGAGTTGAGGATAACGAGGGAAAGATGGAGTGTTGAAGAAGGTGAGGGAGAGGAAGAAGGGTGGTGGAGAGGCTGAGGAAGGAAAGGGGGAAGCGATGAAGATGAGAGAACTATGTCGCGAAGGGAGAGAGAGAGAGAGAGAGAGAGAGAGAGAGAGAGAGAGAGAGAGAGAGAGAGAGAGAGAGAGAGAGAGAGAGAGAGAGAGAGAGAGATAGGGGTATAGATATGAAGACAGATATATAGAAATACAATAAATATATATATATAGCGAGATACATAGAGATGAGATATAGAGAAAGGTATTTATGTATCTCTCATACATATATGTATAGAGAGAAAGAGACAGAGGGAGAGGGGGGAGAGAGACAGAGAGAAAGAGAAGAGATAGGTAAATAGAAAGATAGAGAGAAAGAGAGAGAAAGAGAGAGAGAGAGAGAGAGAGAGAGAGAGAGAGAGAGAGAGAGAGAGAGAGAGAGAGAGAGAGAGAGAGAGAGAGAGAGAGAGAGAGAGAGAGAGAGAGAGAGAGAGAGAGAGAGAGAGAGAGAGAGAGAGAGAGAGAGAGAGAGAGAGAGAGAGAGAGAGAGAGAGAGAGAGAGAGAGAGAGAGAGATGGTGTCTGGCGACGGAGGCTATAGATAGGCATTCTGGTGGCGAGATAGGGGGAGGGGGTGGTGCCGAGGGGGGGGGGATTAGGGAGTTAGGGAGGCCTATGGGGGTTCATGAGGGCCTATGGGGATTTATGGGGACCTATGGGGTATCGTACTTTCTCCAAACAAAAAGTCCCCCCAAAGATTTAGGGGATTGTTTTTCAGTGGGAAGTTCAAGAAGGAAAATTTATACTCTCTCTCTCTCTCTCTCTCTCTCTCTCTCTCTCTCTCTCTATATATATATATATATATATATATATATATATATATATATATATACACACATATATATATATCTTTTCTGAACACAGAGTATCGGGTTTGTTTGATAACATATAACCAACGAGTTCAAACGGGGCTGCTTACAAGCCAATCAGATTTGAATGTACAACTTTTCCTTTCGTTACTCTCTCTCTTGATTAATGTTGTTCTCTCTTTCCCCTTCAATACAGTCTCCTTCATTTCCGGATAAATCATCGCCCCCCCCAAAAAAAAAAAAATCTCTTTTTTCAGTTCTGTCTTCGTCCCTTACCTTTGCAAAATCTCTTGTTGTTTCACTTTCTTCTTCAGTTGCGTCTTCCTTGACCCAAGTAGTCTTAGATTTGTCTTCAAGTTCGAACCTCCAAGACTTATGAAAATTACCTCGTACCCCATGAATTGTGACTTGAATATGATTTCTAACAGACATGCCCTGTCTCTGAGATACTGTGTCCGTGCATGTACGTGTGTGTGTGTGTGTGTGTGTGTGTGTGTGTGTGTGTGTGTGTGTGTGTGTGTGTGTGTGTGTGTGTGTGTGTGTGTGTGTGTGTGTGTGTGTGTGTGTGTGTGTGTGTGTGTGTGTGTGTGTGTGTGTGTGTGTGTGTGTTTGTATGTTGTGTGTATGCCCATGCGTATATGCAGTCCACATCATACATCACGTATACCCAACTTTGTTTGTTTTTTCTCCTTTGGGGGAAAATTGGGGGGGGGGCTTTCTATTGTCCCCGAAATGAATAGGGCAACAGTTAACATATCCATTAGAGGAAAAGGGACATCGGAACCACTTTACCTGGCTTTAGCAGGTCATCATTGTGAACCAAACTTTACCTGTCTGTTTAAACACCTCCCTAACACACACACACACACACACACACACACACACACACACACACACACACACACACACACACACACACACACACACACACACACACACACACACACACACACACACACACACACACACACACACACACACACACACACACACACACACACACACACACACACACACACACACACACACACACACACACACACACACACACACACACACACACACACACACACACACACACACACACACAATACTTAATTCAATATAAAATATAAAAATGAGTAAAATTGATTCCTTTGGGACCGTAATATGCCTATTTAAAAAAGAATCGAATATCTCAATCCTTACCAAGTACCACTTTCTCTTTGCCGCCAGACGATTTTATTCATTTTGGGACCCTCCTAGGGAAGAGGCTGCCATTACCAAGTGAGAAGACTATTGTATGGAAGGAAGGGGCACCGCATTGCCGCAGGAGAAGACAAAGAATCCGAGTTTACGTAAGGTGGAAAGAGGAGGAGGAGGAGGAAAAGGAGGAGGAGTAAGAGGAGGAGGAGGAGGAGGAGGAGGAGGAGGAGGAGGAAGTGACCAGACGCTTGGCACGATACTCGTGTTTATATTTAGGGAGTCGAGTGTGTGTGTGTGTGTGTGTGTGTGTGTGTGTGTGTGTGTGTGTGTGTGTGTGTGTGTGTGTGTGTGTGTGTGTGTGTGTGTGTGTGTGTGTGTGTGTGTGTGTGTGTGTGTGTGTGTGTGTGTGTGTGTGTGTGTGTGTGTGTGTGTGTGTGTGTGTGTGTGTGTGTGTGTGTGTGTGTGTGTTGTGTGTGTGCGTGCGTGCGAATGTATAATGTATATGCATGTGTGTGTGTATGTGTGCGTGTATAAATGTATACTGTATATGTATGTGTGCGTATGCATGAATGTGTATGTATGTATGTATGTATGTGTGTGTATTCATGTATGTATTCACTTGGTCTTTTTGGTCTTTTTGGATCACGTGTTCGACTCGTGATCGACAGCTATTTCCCTCCTGGAAGAGAGCTCAGAGCTCGTAGGTCCGATCTATGGATAATGCTATGACCTTTCACACTGTGTATGTATGTATGCATGTATGTGTGCGTGTATGAATATGTACTGTTTATGTATGTGTGTGTGTATGTATGTGTGTGTATGTATGTATGTGTATGTATGTATGTATGTATGTATGTATGTATGTATGTATGTATGTATGTATGTATGCATGTATGTATGCATGTATACATTACAAAGGATTACAAAGGCGGAGCATACCGACAGGAGACCTTTTGGTCCATATCTAGGTCGAATGCGAAAAATAATCATAATAACAATAAAAAAAAATAGAAAATATAATAATGTAAATAACAAATAAAATACATAAATAAATGCATAGGTATAGTTAAATAATAAACAAACAGGTAAATAGTAAATAATAATAAATTGACATGTAACTAATGATAAATGAAAATCAAACAGACAAATGATAACAAAACAAAAACAAATAATATAAGATCAATTATAATCATTACAGCATCTTGCTTAGGTGTTTATCTAAATGATTCTTAAAGCTTCGAACTGAACTACATTGCACTACCTGTGCAGGAAGTTTATTCCATTCATTAACTACACGGTTGGCAAAGTTGTTTCTACCTACTTCCAAATTGAATCTATTTCCGGACAGTTTGAGACCATTGTTTCTTGTCTGATTCTCATTCAATGTGAAAATTTTGTCACTTTTGATGTTGTCAATTCCCTTTAGAATTTTGAAGACCTGTATCAAGTCACCTCTGAGTCTACGCTTTTTTATGGAAAACAGATTCATATGTTTTAGTCGATTTTCGTATGATTTATTTTTGATATTTGGAATCAGTTTTGTGGCTCGCCGTTATACTTTTTTCAGTCTGTCAATGTCTTTAATGAGATTCGGTGACCATACAGAAACAGCATATTCCAAATGTGGACGAACTAACGATTTATATAGCTTGTTAATGAGTGATGGACTTTTGAAATCAAAAGATCGCGCAATGAGTCCTAGAATCTTATTTGCTTTCTCAGAGGCTGAAATACACTGCTTGGATGATTTGAGGTCGTTACTGATAATTACGCCGAGATCTTTTTCACTATCCACTTTTGTTAACGAATTTCCAAATAACTTATAATCGTACCTACTGTTATTTTCACCTATGTGCATTACCTTGCATTTACTTGTGTTAAATTTCATTAGCCACTTTTCAGACCATTGCTGTAATTGATCTAAATCTTCTTGAATATCTAATTGGTTTAAGTGATCATTTGCCATTCCGCACAGTTTTGTATCATCAGCAAATTTGGAAACAGTAGATTTTAGTCCATGGTCTATATAATTTATATATACTATGAATAGAAGTGGCCCAAGAACGGAACCCTGAGGAACTCCACTTGTAACATTTTTCCATCTAGAAGTTTTTCCATTTAAAACAACTCTCTGTTTTCGACCATTCAACCAATTACTAGTCCAACTTAATAGGCTACCACTTATTCCGTGTAAAGCTAATTTAGTAAGTAGTCTTTCGTGTGGGACGGTATCAAAAGCTTTTGCAAAGTCTAGATATATTAAATCTATATTGTTTCTTTTGTCATAATTCGAGATAACTGTGTTGTAGAATTCGAGTAAGTTAGTCACGCAAGAACGTTTCCGTCTGAAAACATGCTGGCTATCATGTATCAAACGGTTACTTTCTAAATGATGTTCGATAGCATCTCTGATGATAGTTTCCATCATTTTTCCTACGATTGAAGTCAAACTTATAGGCCTATAGTTATTTGGTTTCTTTTTGTCACCTTTTTTGAATATGGGAGTAACGTTAGCTAGCTTCCATTCTCTTGGGACATCTCCAGATATGATGGATTTCTTGAAAATATATTCTAATGGAATAACAATCTCACTTTTCATTTCCTTTAAGATTCTTGGATGCCAACTGTCAGGCCCTAGTGTTTTATTAACTTTGAGTTTATCTATACACCTTTTAATTTTTTCTTTTGTTATATTTACCGTAGTGAGTAAGTTTACCCTAGACTTTTGACAGGTTTCTGTTTGGAGTTCACTTTGAGGTGTTTCGTTTACGAATACCGAGCTAAAATAACTGTTTAAGATATTACACATTCCTTCATTTGAATATTCAAGTTGACCGTCAGCAGATGATAGTGGACCAATGTGATTCCTAACAACCTTTTTATCTCTAATGTAACTATAGAATTCTTTGGGATTCTCTTTGGATTTATCAGCGATGTTCATTTCGTATTGTCGTTTTCTTTTTCTTATTGTCTTTTTAAATCTCTCTGTATTGATACATAATTTTCATAGTCATTAGATGCACCCGAGCACTTATATTTCTTATAAGCCTGTCTCTTTTTAGCAATACTTTTTTCAATTTCTTTGTCGAGCCACTTAGGGCGAGCCTGATTTGAGGGACGTCTGTCCTTAAAAGGAATGTAAGTATGAATCATCTTAGTGAGCGTATTTTGAAATATTTCCCACATCTGATCTACAGTTCTTTCGCTTAATTTTGCCTCCCAATCTGTAAGCTGAAGCTCCTGACGTAGTCCTATGAACTGAGCTTTACTGAAATCGGGTATTTTAGAAACACAAGTATCTATTCTATTTTTTTTTAGGAGTTTGAATCTAACTAAGTTGTGATCGCTATTTGCAACAGTTTCACCGACTTCTACATCAGTTACCATGCTTTCGCGGCTAGTGATCAATAGATCGAGTAAGTTTCCATATCTTGTGGGCTCTTTTATATGCTGAATTAAGTAATTGTCACCAAGAAAATCAATCAAGCGACTACCTATATGGCCATGTTCAAGGGTCATCCAATCAATGTCAGTAAAATTGAAATCACCCATTATCAATAAATCCCGGTTGCAGAAACTAGACAGTTCTTGAAATAACAGTTTGTCGTCTGCTAATGATAATGTCTTTGGCCTATATATTACACCTATATTCATTTTTTGTCCATTTGTTTGGGTTAACTCAACCCACAAACTATCATATGCATCCTGTTTCACTTTCTCTAAAACACAAGCATGAACATTGTTTTTAACGTACAACAGAACACCCCCACCTCTCTTGTGGTTTCTATCCTGATGAAAGTGTTTAAATCCCGCAATATTAAATTCAGCTTCGAACTCTGTACCATTTAATCATGTCTCGGTTATTCCTATCATATCGAGATTTTCGCTTTTGACATACGCCTGTATTTCTTGAAATTTGTCCCTAATACTACGAGCATTAAAGTACATGGTTTTAAGAAACTCATGATTATTTCTTTTTGACACATTTTGAGTTTCAATATCATGTCTTACATTATCATTTTGTTTTTTGTTTATACCTTGCTCTATATCATTATTCGGTCCTTCATTGACATTCAATGCCTCACCAACATTTCTCCCATCAAAATTAAAATTAACATTACTCCCATCACGGACATCTGGTCGATCACGGTCATCCGATCTCTTTTGTACATTTTGTCCCCCTACGTCACCGTGATTCACGCCGGCCTCCCGTCGTTCATTGACATTATGTCCGGCATCCTTTCCTAAAATTATATTTTGTCCTCCAGTGACATTATATCCTACTGTGATATTTTTTCCTCCACTATAATTACATCCCATCGTGATCTTTTGTCTTCCACTGTCATTACATCCCATCATGATATTTTGGCCTTCATTGACATTCTGTCCGGTATCCCTTCCTAAAATTATATTTTGTCCTCCACTGACATTATATCCTACCGTGATATTTTCTCCCCCATTATCATTACATCCTATCGTGATATTTTGTCCTCCACTATCGTTACTTCTCATCGTGATCATTTTGTCCTATGACATTACATCCTAATGTAACATTTCGTCCTCTACTGACATTACATCCTAATGTAACATTTCGTCCTCTACTGACATTATATCCTAAAATTATATTTTGTCCTATACTGGCGCATTGTTCTACATTAATGCTATATTCTACACTGTTTTCCCAAGTACATTCTATTTCCCCTTCCCTATGGGCTTCTACCCTAAAAAAGGAGCTAGTTCATTACAAACTCCCACAATGAGGTTTGTAAGAACATCTTTGCCTCTGCGGGTAAGGTGGATCCCATCAGAAGCGTAAAGATCATGGCGCCTAGAAAAGAGATACCAAGGATCAAGAAAGTGGTATCCCAATTGTGTACACAACTGCGATATCCTATCATTGATCCCTATGGCTCTACTTTTCCAACACGAGCCTGCGTAGATCCTCGGGAGGATCCCACAGACTACGTGACGGCTCCCACGTTTCTTCATCACCCTGAAGGAGGACCTTGTAATTCCGAACAAGTTCCTCTGATCTCACCCTACCTACATCGTTACTTCCCGTATGAACAATCGTAACCGTTTTCGTCCGTCCTTGCTCCCTGATGGACTGGGTACAATCGGCGATCCCACGCCCCGGTTGACATACAAGCTTGCAACGTCGCTTAGTCTTCCGCTGCAGGATGTCGTCATAGCCTCGCACCATGGAGTCCCCCACCACCAAGAACTCCTGGTTTTCAGCCACTTCATCCTCCAGTAGAGCAAAACGATTGGCTAGAGCCAGCGGTTGCTCCACAGGGCACACGTCTACCGAACGCGGGCTCGACAAACGGGACCCCACGGAGCGCCACTCGCTCACGGCAGTGGCAGTAGGGGAAGAAGTGGAATCTTTGGGTTGTGGGGAGGGTTCACTCTTCTCACGGAGCGCACTCCTGAGAAGACGAATTTCCTCCTCACACATCCTGAGACGAGCCTCTAGGTTCACGCAACCATCACAAGCCATTTCACTCCTCCTTTAGCAATAAAAGCGGCAAAGAGAACATACAAATCAACAACAAAAAACAAAGCGGTCTCTAATAAACTAAATACACGAAGCTTACTCTGCTTACCTTATACTATTTCTCCTACCTTTGGAGTACAGTAACAGAAAAACTGTTTTGAATTTAAATAGAACACTACACTTTATCTTATATCTGTAACTGTATAGCGCTATACGTATACAATCACAAAAACACAACACAATCACTTAACACTATTCGGAGATATAAATTTCACAGGTATTCGCTAGCTGGTGTATGTATGTATGTATATATGTATGTATTTATGTATGTATGTGTATTTGTGCGTGTGCGTGAGCATTACAAGACTAAATCAGATACATATACTGTATATCTTATTTCTTTTCTTATAATACCTCAAACCACAATTTGTTTGATATGAACTCCCTTAATGCTCTGGAGTTAGGGATTCCTTTCATTAGCCACAGGGACAATCCTCTTGGTGTGTGTGTGTGTGTGTGTGTGTGTGTGTGTGTGTGTGTGTGTGTGTGTGTGTGTGTGTGTGTGTGTGTGTGTGTGTGTGTGTGTGTGTGTGTGTGTGTGTGTGTGTGTGTGTGCGTGCGTGCGTGCGTGCGTGCGTGCGTGCGTGTGTGTGTGTGTGTGTGTGTGTGTGTGTGTGTGTGTGTGTGTGTGTGTGTGTGTGTTTACCTAGTTGTATCTTACGGGAAGGGGAGTTACGCTCTTGGTGTCCCTTCTTTGTATCTCGTTGTATCTAGTTTGCTCTTAAATTCATGTATGGTTTTGCACACACTATTGTTTCGTCCAATTTGTTACAGACATCTACCACTCTGTGTGGAAAGGTGTTCTGTTTCGAGTCCCTTCTATAACTGTCCTTTTTGAGTTTCTTTTCATGTCCTCTTGTGTTTCTCTTATCCCAATTTAGTAAGTCTTCTCTACCAAGGACTTCTATGCCTCTCATGATTCTATAAATGGTCAATAGGTCACCTCTTTCTCTTCTTTGTTCCAGAATCGGTAATTCCAGGTTTGATAATCTCTCCTCATGCGACAGTTTTGAAAGTGCTGTGGCCATCTTCGTAATTGTTCTTTGGATTCTTTCAATTTTCTTTATATTTTTTTTAGTGATGAGTGTCCATAGTGTCGATGAGGATCACAATGGAAATAAGCTTACATACTTTTTTATATTATCCTCGTCATTTGTAATTGTTATTTCGAACTGTGTGTTCTTTTCATTATATGTATTTCATGTATATTGATTCAATGCCAAATAGAATTTGAATTCAATTATATCGACAATTATTACCCTCACACACACACACACACACACACACACACACACACACACACACACACACACACACACACACACACACACACACACACACACACACACACACACACACACACACACACACACACACACACACACACACACACACACACACACACACACACACACACACACACACACACACACACACACACACACACACACACACACACACACACACACACACCATCCCCTTACTCAATATGACAGTAATGTTAGTCAAGTGTTCAAGCCGTGAGCGGGACTCAAAATCGTGCTTCTAGAATTTGAAGTCAAGACGCTAGCCACTACATCAGCAAACCGTGTATATGGGGATATCTGTTCTCAAACAAACAAACAAACAAACAAACGGAACGCCATAGAAGAACCTTTAAAGATGATTCAAGTCATCAATACTGAAAATGCCAAATTTGCAAACTATGTCTTAGGCTTTTAACATTTTCACTCCTGGAAAAAAGCCCCGGCGGAAAAAAAGCCCCACGGAAAAAAGCCCTCGGAAAAAAAAAACGGGCGGAAAAAAACCACATAGGAAAATCCTTGGCGGAAAAAAGCCCCGACGGAAAAAAATATATATTGAAAAATCCAAATTTACAGGAGGCGATGGAGACAAAGCTAAGGACTGCACAGAGGAGAATGGAGAGATCAATGATGGGAATAACGCTGAGAGACCGAAAGAGAGCAATTTGGGTGAAAGAACAGGCTAGAGTGAAAGATATTGTGGAGGCGGTAAAAGAGAGGAAGTGGAATTGGCCAGGTAAGTTAGTGCCGACGACTGATGAGCGATGGAGCAAGTGTGTTACTGAGTGGACGCCCAGAGATGAGAAACGTGGAAGAGGGAGACCAGTCAGAAGGTGGAGAGACGAGATTGAGAAGTTTGTAGGAATGACGTGGCAGAGGTCGGCACGGTCGTACGAATCATGGAATGCTATGAAAATGACATTTGTTCAGCAGTGGACTCAGGATGGCTGATTTGATTTGATTGATTTTGTTTCATGTTAGCCGGTATGAAAGGCGACGGGATAACCTCACTGTTCCTTAGTGCATATGTAAACCTGTATATGACATGTGATTTCTGAATTTCCTTTCTTTTTTGGTGAGGACTGTTTTTAAGTATAGGGTGGCTGGTCTTCTTTGTGTTATGATAAATCACCAAGTTAAGTATTTTCTCTGGGTTGACTGGTTTAATGTCCCTCTTTATAAGCTGTTTCATTATACGTTCATCTTTGAGGGATGAAGGAAAAATATATCTATAATTGATGTTGATTTTATCTTTGTTTTGGTTATTGTTGTTATCCTTGGTCTGGTGGTTAAAAACCAACAGAAAAATTAAAAATTAAAAAAGAAATATAATTAGATAAGAAAAATAGCATAAAAGTATATTAACAAATGTACATAAAGACTATAAATAAAGAATAACAAGAATGATAAACATGGAGAATAGGAAAAAATCAAATTTAGGTACTTGAAATAGATATGCAGAAAAATAGATAAATAAAAAAAGATATCAACATAGACGAAAACAATAATAATACAAATAAGATACATTGAATGAACCATAAAATGAAAAAAAGGAAAACAGAACAGAAAAATAACAATAACAGAATGAAAATTGAAATAAAAACAAGAATAATGAAGTGTGTGCGTGCGTGTAGGGGGGGGCCCTAGTGCGGCTCAAAATAACACTGTATCTGCGATGCGATGTTGTATCTGTCCAAAGAGTCACCGCTCTCGCCCGAACTCCAGATACTTCGGGAACTATGTCGCGTCTCAAAAATTACCGTTTAGGCCCCCTTCTCGACAAGGGAGGTTTCGGCAGCGTTTTCGCTGCTGAAAGGATGACTGACAGACGTTTTCCCCGGTCGCCATCAAGTGGATCCCCCTGACGACGGTCGATTCCTGGGGAAGGCGACGCGGGAAGACGGTGCCCATGGTGGCCGTCCTGCTGGAGAGGCTCCAGCACATCCCGGGGGTGATTGAACTGTACGAGTACATGACCGTCGAAGGCTCCTTTTTCATGGTGATGGAGCTTCCCCCCGGTGCCGTGTCGCTCTCGAGCTACATGAGGAGCGACAACGGCGAACCTCTGTCCATGGATGAAGTCAAGAGACTCTTCGGCAAGAACGTCGAGACAGTCCAGAGCTGTCTCGTTGCCGGAGTCTCCCACAAGGATATCAAGCCGGAGAACGTGCTGCTCTTCAGGGACGAGAGCACGGGCGAGCTTGATATCCGACTGATCGATTTCAGCTGCTGGGAGATGGCCGAACGCCACTGGGGAACCTTCACAGGAGGGACGCCTCACTGCTGGCCTCCGCAGTTCATCAGAAGCAGAAGGTTCCTGCACACCCCGGCTGCCGTCTGGAGTCTCGGAGCGCTTTTGTACCACATAGTGTGCCGGCAGGACCCCTTCGACAGCGTGGCTTCTGTCCGGAGAGCCAGCCCACCCTTCCCCAGCAACATCCCCCGTCCGTGCAGAGACCTGATCATGCGCTGCTTCGAGAAAGACCCCTGGAATCGACCCTCCTTCTGCGGGATCTTGTCCCACCCGTGGATGACTGGTCTCCGGGTCTCCTGCTTCCGCCTCGAGACGGCCCGAGCCTTCAAGAAAAGGAACCCGAAGGCCAAGAAAGAGGGCCAGCAGGGGCTTTGCCGCCACGTCGTCTCGAGAGTACTCAGCAGCGTCAAGTGGTGCCGACTCTGCTAGCAGGCGTCAGCCAAACTGAACATGTGTTTCATGTTTGGCAATTAAACAAGACGCCGCCGAAGAAAAGAAAATCAGACATTAAATACTCGAAAGAGGAAGTACAATATATAAGAAAAAAATTAATATAGAAAAAGATAGAACACTTGTATAGAAATACAGAAGAGTAGAATGTAGAAAATTGAAATGTAAAAGTTAAACAGAAAACAAATAAAACAGAAAAAAACATTATTTTCTTCTACCTCTATCGTGAATTCAATGGAATGCACCAAATTATTTAAATCTGACAAAAAAGTATCCAAATGTTGATCATTAGGCCAAATGCATAAAATGTCGTCATACCAAATGTTTGAGTATAAAAGTTTCCATTAAATTCAGACTTAGAGTCTATTACACATAATTTAATTAAACTAATGATAGTATGAGCAGGGAGTGTTAAGTCATGCTTTTTAACTCTTTTTCTAGAAATCCTAACAAATCTAACACCGGGACTCGGGTAAATAAACTTTTAATATCGAAACTAACCAACTTAAAATCAAATGTGAGATTTTGTCCAAGCAGCTTTTCGGTTAAATCAACATTATCTTTGATATGAGACTGGGAAATTGTCCCAACAAGAGGACTAAGAAGAGACACTAGCCAGTTAGACAACTTATATGTGCAAGACCCAATAGAACAAGTTATGGGCCTAACTGGATTATCAACTTTATGAGTTTTAATTAGACCATACATGTACGGAAGTGAGGGAGACACAGTAACAATTATTTTTTTTATCAATTCATCGTTACCATATACCGTAACCTTGTCTGGTGAGCATCGTACGAAAAATCGATGCGAGGCGTGGAATCATACCTTCAACCAGGTGATAGGACACGACCATCCTTCTGTCTGGATCTTGATGGAGGCTTTACGGAAAGACCAAGCACTCGTTGCCACGACACTCTTAGAGAATGCCCGAGGCCAACCACCACAAAAGCGTCAAAGACGTCAAACAAAGGATCTAAAGAAAAGACTCTCCGATATTTGCAGATACTTTGAAGCAGGCACGAAAGACACTGAAACGTTTCTTAAAGAATGTGCCCACTGCATTTATTTCAATTTGACTGACTTTGTATTATATTATATCTATATTATATAGTTTTATGATATTTGCCTTACTAAGTATACTAAAACTCCATTAAATGTACTATTTCATAACATTTAATGGTAAATAGATTGAAGCTGAATTTAATATTGCGGAATTTAAACACTTTCATCAGGATAGAAATCACAAGAAAGGTGGGGGTGTTCTGTTGTACGTTAAAAACAATGTCCATGCTTGTGTTTTAGAGAAAGTGAAACAGGATGCATATGATAGTTTGTGGGTAGAATTAACTCAAACAAATGGACAAAAAATGAATTTAGTTATAATATATAGGCCGAAGACATTATCATTAGCAGACGACAAACTGTTATTTCAAGAACTGTAGTTTCTGCAACTGGGATTTATTGATAATGGGTGATTTCAATTTTACTGACATTGATTGGATGGCCCTTGAACGTGGTCACTTGATTGATTTTCTCTGTGACAGACAGTTACTTAGTTCAGCATGTAAAAGAGCCCACAAGACTTGGAAACTTACTCGATTTATTGATCACTAGCCGCGAAAGCATGATAGCTGATGTAGAAGTCGGTGAAACTGTTGCAAATAGCGATCACAACTTAGATTCAAATTACTAAAAAAAAATTAGAATAGATACTTGCGTTTCTACAATACCCGATTTCAGTAAAGCTCAGTTCATAGGACTACGTCAGGAGCTTCAGCTTACAGATTGGGAGGCAAAATTAAACGAAAGACCTGTAGATCAGATGTGGGAAATATTTCAAAATACGCCCACTAAGATGATTCATACTTACATTCCTTTTAAGGACAGATGTCCCCCAAATCAGGCTCGCCCAAAATGGCTTGACAAAGAAACTGAAAAAAGTATTGCTAAAAAGACAGGCTTATAAGAAATATAAGTGATCGGTGCATCTAATGACTATCAAGTTATGTATTAATACAGAAAGGTTTAAAAAAGACAATAAAAAAACCGAAAACGACAATACGAAATGAATATCGCTGATAAATCCAAAGAGAATCCCATAAAATTCTATAGTTACATTAGAGATAAAAAGGTTGTTAGGAATCACATTGGTCCACTATCATCTGCTGACAGTCAACTTCAATATTCAAATGAAGGAATGTGTGATATTTTAAACAATTAGTTTAGCTCAGTATTCGTAAACGAAACACCTCAAAGTAAACTCCAAAATGAAACCTGTCAAAAGTCTAGGGTAAACTTACTACGGTAAATATGAAAAAATAAATAAATAAATAAAAGGTGTATTGAGAAACTCAAAGTTAATAAAAACACCAGGACCTGACGGTTGACATCCAAGAATCTTAAAGGAAATGAAAAGTGAGATTGTTGTTCCATTAGAAATTATTTTCAAGAAATCCATCATGTCCGGAGATGTCCTAAGAGAATGGAAGCTAGCAAACGTTACTCTACCCCTATGCATTTATGTATTTTATTTATTATTTACATTATTATACTTTTTATTTTATGTATTTTATTTATTATTTACATTATTATAATTTTTATCTTATGTATTTTATTTATTATTTACATTATTATAGTTTTGATTTATTCATTTATTTATCATTTATGATTTTTTCGCATTCGACCTACATATGGACCAAAAGGTCTCCTGTTGGCATGCTCCGCCTTTGTAATCCTTTGTATTTACAATCTAACGTAGATCTACTTTAAGTAGTGCTGACTTTGTATTACATTTTATCTATATTATCTAGTCTATAAATTATGTATCATGTCAACTTATCTCTTACTCAATAAACATATATTTTTATAAAAAGATAATCTTATTTTCTTAACTGGGTCTTTTTTCGCCTAATTGGGTGTTTTCTTTAAACTGGGACTTTTTTTCCGCCTGGGTATTTTCAAGGTGGTACTTTTTCCGCCAGTGAGTTCCCTATGTGTTTTTTTTTTTCATTGTGGGCTTTTTTCCCTAGGCGTTTTTTTCCGAACCCCTCCGCACACCGTCATGAATTCTCAACATTCGTGTGGCTCTCCTTCATCTACCCCCGCCCCAAATCCTTCCCCGCCAAGAAAAGGTTGGAAAATATTAATGAAGAGAAGTAATGGTAAGTAATTTTATTTGGCATTGAATCAATATACATGAAGTGTAGATAAAGAAAATAACACATAGTTTGAAATAACAATTACAAATGCCAAGGATAAAAAAAAAAACATGTAAGCTTATTTCAGTTGTGGTGTTCAGCTTATTTCCATTACGTTATTTACAAAGTTGGCTATCATGATTATCTTATATTTCTTCTGCCAGGGCAGTGACGGATTATTATTTTTTTTTTTTAGGTTCCTGGCATTATATAGAAATGTATATTTTGTAACAGCAGTCCATGGCTCCCCTAAGTTCTCGTCATGGCTTTCTTGGGGCCCCCATGTTGAGAACAACTGTCCTAGGATGTACCTTATGATATAAAATCTGTTACTGATAATTGCATCTATATATATTTCATTCCTTTCCCAATAACTTGTAATCGTATTTGAGGTTATGATTATCTATGTACTTCATTCTACTCTTGAGTTCAGTTGATGAGCAACTTTTGAGAGGAATTGTCTAGTTTGTCTAAATCTTCCTGAATATCCGGTTGATTAGTGATATTTTGATCAATCATGCTTTAATATTCGTAGAAAAAGAACTGGGAATTTTCAACCTACGGTACCTATCTATAAGTGTCTATCTTACACTTCACCACTGAAAAGGTATTAAAAAAAAGTCTTCCCTTTTTAGACGTCCCTATTAAAGCTAGGACAACATTCTGTGTCTCTATGTTTTAAGGACACAAATTCAAAACATTGACTTCATGGCCATAGTGAGTTTCTGGAGCAATACCTTGAGGTAATCATCGGTGCCTACGCTAGAAGGGTGTTGTCACACAGTAGTACTTAGGAGAGAGTGTACATTGATCTTGAACGCATGTTCAGAGTGTGGTGAACAACGGGTACTCCATACCGGTATACGGACATTTTCCCGCAGCTAAATTCTCACCTGTCACACATAGATAGACATTTTCCCACACCATGAATATCCTAATTTTTATCATGTACATTGAAATATTAACAGATGGACAATTTCCCACATGATAAAAATCCTGATTACTTCATTATAAATTACACTAAATTATTAACAGATGGACGCTTTTCCACATTATAAAAAGCCACCAGTACCATCTTGTATCGCGAACATCGTTGCATATTATGGACAAACGGTAACTGAGCCACTAACCCTTCACCTTTGAACAAGAACGTGAAACGGTTAGTTTACATGTCCTCATAAGAAAAATCGAGAATTAAATCAGCGTTCACAACATCTACGAATAGGAATATTGGAAAAAATAGGCCACATTCCAATGGTTTGGAGACTTCACTTTGGTCATTTAATCAAAGGATTACAAAGGCGGAGCATGCCGACAGGAGACCTTTTGGTCCATATCTAGGTCGGATGCGAAAAAAAATCATATTAATAATAAAATAATAAATAAAAACTATAACAATGTAAATAACAATAAAATACATAAACAAATGCATATGTATAGCTAAATAATAAACAAACAGGTAAATAGTAAATAATAATATATTGACATATAACTAATGATAAATGAAAACCAGACAGGCAAATGATAACAAAACAAAAACTAATAATATAAAATAAATTATAATCATTACAGCATCTTACTTAGGTATTTATCTAAATGATTCTTAAAGCTTCGAACTGAACTACATTGCACTACCTGTGCAGGAAGTTTATTCCATTCATTAATTACACGGTTGGCAAAGTTGTTTCTACCTACTTCCAAATTGAATCTATTTCCGGACAGTTTGAGACCATTGTTTCTTGTCTGATTTTCATTCAATGTGAAAATTTGGTCACTTTTGATGTTGTCAATTCCATATAAGATTTTGAAGACCTGTATCAAGTCACCCCAGAGTCTACACTTTTTCAGGGAAAGTGGATTCATGTGTTTTAGGCTATTTTCGTATGATTTATTTTTTATATTTGGAATCAGCTTTGTGGCTCGCCGTTGTATTTTTTCCAGTCTGTCAATGTCTTAAGACAACCAAATGTTGTAATGGTCACTACATAGTTACTAAGTTTACTCCATTTGTTAACAACTCTGTTGGTCCACCTCTATCCACAGCTGTATCCTCTCCAGATTCCACATGGAAAAAGGGCAAGAAGGAAATAGGAAAGAACTGGTTTACCAAAAAAGTGGTCAACGAATGGAATATATTTAGTAACCATGTAGTGAACGCTAAAATTATCGGATGTTTTAATGGAAGGCTGGATAACTTTATGGATGGGGATGATAGATGGTAGTGGACATGGAACTGTCTGGTGTAGGCTTTATGGTCTTTCGCAGTCTCCTTCCTTCATATGTTGTACCATTTAATCCGTGCCATGTTTATCCGTGTTCCTTTGATTTGTAATCCGTTGTTGCATAACCAACAACATAACAGAAAATAATATTGAAAAACTGTATCATACGGGTTAACAAAACTTTAATATATTAACATGAATATTATTCTCTCGTTTATTTGGGAAATCACATGGGAATGACGTTTTATTTGAATGGTCCACTCATTTTCTTTGTCGACAAAGCAAACACGTTTTCTGTGTTTTGATCATCATCGAGGTCGAAGTGAATTCTTCTTTCTTATTTTTGTCATTTATGTTTTTATATTCTTTGCCATTAGTTCTTGTGCAGGAAAGAATCCAAATGAAAATTAAGAAATCTATCTTGTATGAATGAAAAATATTTTTTCAATCATAATACGTTTTTAATAACTTTATCCAATGTGATAATAGAACATTATTATATTTTATCATTGTATATATTACTATATATTCTAACAATATTATTTGACATATGATCTTGACTAAGTATCAATAAGAATAAGGAAAAAACGTAGACTATACTATTGGCAAATGGAACATCTCTGTACAGGAATGTAAATATCTCGGCAAAGGTTACAGTTGACCTTTACAAATGTCAACAAGGAGCTACCGCCCTCCAAGGATCCCTCTTCTAAACAGACACTCTAAATATCATATTTGGCAGCAGCATATCACACCGTCTAACATATAGCTCAGAGAGTTTCAACCGGGAAGAATGTTACTTGAAATGAGGGAGCGTACTGGGAAGTCACATAAATATGGAACAATAGTAGGATGTCAGTGATAACAATCTCTCACGTATTCGGTGCATTTTTCTAGTACCAAGTAGAGATTGCCGTCTGTGAAAGTTGAGTAGGGTGTAGCACATAAAATAGGTTTATATCATCGTAGTACTTTTAAGTATTCTGAACAAATAAATTAATTTATTTATCAAACTGAATGATTGGCCAATGGATTTGAATCATTCGAGGCATTTGTTCTATTTATTCATTTAATTACAGCTTTGATTCGTAGTAATTTTTTATTTATTTTGTTCGTATTATTATTTTTGTACATCCAACCTATGAAGTGACAGATCTCCTGGCTGTGTTTTATCATAATACTTTAGTAGATTGAAATTGGCCCGTCTAGTAAGTGACATGCTGTACTCTTACTTCAGCAGCATTTCACAAAACTATCACATGGAAATAAATATGTTTAAAAATAGTATCTTAGATATTCTTAATCTTTAATTAAGAATTGAGCATCTTTTTAAGTTGGCGCCAATGAATCTTGTTCAAATGAAAGATGAAAACAATACATGATAAGCTGTTGTAGTCAACATTTACGATTATAGCATAAAAGGCTTATCTCAGTTAAGTAAAGTCGCCTGACGGAACTCGTCGAGTGGATATTTACAGACCAAAATGTCTCAAGAGCAAAATGTCTACATACCAGACCAACACGCCATAGGACAAAATGTCTCCAGAACATAGCACTTTGTGTCTAAATTTCTCCGCCGAAATCATCTCCAATAAAAATATCCATGCCCCAAAATATCTGCAGATTGTAACACCTCCAGGACAAAATGTCTCCGGACCAAATATCTTGAAACCAACACGCCCTGGGACAAAATGTCTCCAGAGCATAACACATTGTGTCTAAATATCTCCGCCTATATCGTCTCCAATAAAAATCTCCATGTCCCAAAATGTCTGCAGACTGTAGCCTAACGCCTCCAGGACAAAATGTCTCCTGACCATATATTTTCAGACCAACACACCCTGGGACAAAATGTCTCCAGAGCATAACGCTTTGTGTCGAAGTGTTTCCGCCTAAATCGTCTCCAATAAAAATTTCCATGTCCCAAAATGTCTGCAGACCGTAACTTCTCCAGGATAAAATGTCTCCGAACAGGTCATCACTCAAAAACTTCATATCTGTAATGTCCCTATCCAAGAATTGCTCTTCAAGATGTTAAAAAAAAGTCTACATTAAAAAGTGAAAGTCCAAACATCTCTTGACAGAAACATCCCCAGGACAAAATGTCACCGGACAAAAAGTCTCATAGAAATACTAATATTTTCTACCGTTTTTTAGTTTTTTACTTCATTAGAAATTTCATTTACTTGTCAATATATTGAAGTTTCATCGACATCCAGGCGTGATTTTTCTACTTCAAATTTAGGAAATATAGTGGTTTCGAACAAATCACAAAAGGTTAACAAAATTTCACAATTATTTTTTTATAGTAATAAGATCAAAATAATTGGACAAATGAGTACATAAACCTAATAAAGTATTTTATTGTAACATACTTAATGACCACACAGTACTGTCAACATATACTGAATCTTTGATTATTTTAGTATTACTATATATAATATATTAATTAAACATTGATTGATTTTCTTTTATGATATTGGCAACGGGAAAAAATCCACTCAACGGAAGCGAAATGTTTCTGACGGGTAGGTGAGATGTTCAACTTCCGGAGGTGAAATGTTCAATTTATGGAGGTGAAATGTTCAATTTATGGAGGTTAAATGTTCAGCCTATGGAGGTTAAATGTTCAGCCTATGGAGGTGAAATGTTCAATTCATGGAGGTGAAATGTTCAATTTATGGAGGTGAAATGTTCAATTTATGGAGGTTAAATGTTCAGCCTATGGAGGTTAAATGTTCAGCCTATGGAGGTGAAATGTTCAATTCATGGAGGTGAAATGTTCAGTCTATGGAGGTGAAATGTTCAATATATGGAGGTTAAATTTTCAGCCTATGGAGGTGAAATGTTCAGCCTATGGAGGTGAGGTGTTCAACTTACGGAGATGAAATGTTCAGCTTATTAAGGTGAAATGTTTAGCCTATGGAGGTTAACCCATGTGGGTGAAATGTTCAACCCATGGAGATGAAATATTCAGCCTATGGAGGTGAAATGTTCAGCATGTAGAGGTGAAATGTTCAGCCTTTGGAGGTGAAATGTTCAACTTATGGAGGTGAAATGTTCAGCCTATGTAGGTGAAATGTTCAACCTATGGAGGTGAAATGTTCAACCTATGGAGGTGAAATGTTCAACCCATGGGGGTGAAATGTTCAACCCATGGGGGTGAAATGCTCAACCTATGGAGATGAAATGTTCAGCTTATGGAGGTGAAATGTTCAGCCTGTGGAGGTGAAATGTTCAACATATGGAGGTGAAATGTTCAACCTATGGAAGTGAAATGTTCAACCTATGGAGGCGAAATGTTCAACTGATGGAGGTGAAATATTCAACCCATGGAGGTGAAATGTTCAACCCATGGAGGTGAAATGTTCAACCCATGGAGGTGAAATGTTAAACCCATGCAGGTGACATGTTCAATTTATGGAGGTGAAATGTTCAACTTATGGAGGTGAAATGTTCAACCTATGGAGGTAAAATGTTCAACCTATGGAGGTAAAATGTTCAACCTATGGAGGTGAAACGTTCAACATATGGAGGTGAAATGTCTACATATGTAGGTGAAATGTCAAACCTATATATGCGAAATGTCCACCCTATGTAGCCGAAATGCCCATTCTATGTAGGTGAAATGACCACTCTATCTTGGTGAAATGTTCACCTTATGTAGATGAAATGCACACCCAATCTAGGTGAAGTGCCGACCATATGTTGGTGAAATGTCCATCCTATATAGTTGAAATATTCACCCTATGTAGGCAAAACGTCACCTTAGGTAGACGAAATGGTCACCTTATATAGGTGAAATGGCCATCATATGTAGATGAAATGTCTACCCTATTTAAATGGAAAAGCATACCACCATGTAGATGAAATGACTACCTTATGTAGGCGAAATGTCCACCCTATGCAAATGAAAGCACACCACCATGTAGATGAAATGTCCACCTTATGTAGACGAAATGTCCACCTTATGTAGGCGAAATATCCACCTTATGTAGGCGAAATGTCCATCTTATTTAGGGGAAATGTCCACCTTATGTAGGCGAAATGTTCACTTTAAGTAGGCGAAATGTCCTCTTTATGTAGGCAAAACGTACACCTTATGTAGGCGAAATGTCCATCCTATGTTAAGTAAAATGTAAGTCAAATATGCGAGAGGAAAAGAGGTGGTGTTCTGTTTGGAGGAGTTCTGGACGCTCGACATCCTGTCACAGATGATAAGGATCCGTGGCGGAACAAGAAATGTAAAACTAAATGCAGAAAAACACCATCACAACGTCACACAATAGTGATGTTGTTTCTTCGTCTTCAATCGACGTCTCTCAAGATGTTTCAATTTCTTCCCCGGCTGAGAAGGGTATCCTAACATCCTCGTGCACCCCCTCCCCGTTTCAGTTATGCTTCAAAATGTCCACAAATGGATAATTTTAGGTTTAAAAGGGAAGTAGACAAGATTGGTTTACCTATAGAGTGGTTAACGAATGACGTAAACTAAGTAACAATATAGAGAGCGATGAAGCAATTGGGTATTTTAAGAGAAGATGAGAATTTTATGGATTAGGATGACAGGCGGTAAGGGGCATGGAACTGCCTAATGTAGACCTTATGGTCTCTTGCACTATCTTTCGTTCTTATCATGTTATATATGAATGGCATGGCCGACCACATTTGTTTTCAGATATCGACTGATGCGATTGTTGATATACGTCTCATAGCTTTTCTAAAATCTAATTTCAGTCCTTCTGGGTGTTATGGTTCCCTAGTTTGAACCCCACTGCTTCTGACCCTCCAGTACAGTGACATGGCAATTTATACTTATTTTTTTAAACTTTAAGGAGGACTATGATGAGATATTTCAGTTTGGAAAGAGAATCTTCATAGATCAGAGATAGATCTTTGGGAGTAAATTTGTTTATGTACACAAACGCTCGCACACACATACAGTACAAACATACCTACTTACACACACACACACACACACACACACACACACACACACCACGTACACGTGTGTAAGTGGACATGCAGTCTTCACGCTTGTATGCGCGTGCCATGGAACAAGAAAAACAAAATTAATCAATTGAAAATATTTCATCTTAATACCCAGTACAACTGACAAAAAAAATATATATATATATATATATATATATATATATATATATATATATATATATATATATATATATATATATATATATATATATATATTGAGAGAAGCACAGGACGATAAAGTCACTGTCCACTGGGAGAGATCGCCCAACCGGTCGGGTATAAGTAAGGTCACCCAGCGAGCAAGTTGAATTTACAACGATCACGTTCAATGTTCACTTCAAAATCAACCAGCATCTGTCTTGGAATGGATCTCGTTGCTCTAAGAAGCTATCTGTTCCCCTCCCTGGACAAAGTTCATTCTCTTTTTGCTCTATCTCTTTGTCCGTCCTACAAGACTCCTTCATGCAAAAGACAACTGGTCTTTACCAATTATTCTTCTCGCCGTCTTCCGCTTTTTAGTGGCTCTCCGATGGAAATCGATGAGACTGTTGACCTCCAACACCCAACCAGCGGTGAAATGATGGACATTAGTTGCTGCAAACCTACAACTGCTAAGCGTCGTCTGTTGTTTTAGTTTTGGTTGGGGGCAAAAAGGGAATGTTTGCTGCCTTCTCTAACACCACACAAACATTCCGCACCATTCCTGCATCACACGAGGCATGTCATCAATCCTGCTTTCAATTGTTCCAATATACTTTACAGATAAACTGTATATTGATTTCTCCATCTCGATCCAACTATAGGCATAGATACATTATTTTCCTTTCCGGCATATATTGTTTTAAGTGGAAGTTTATAAGTAGAAAAGACAGTAGAAAATATGTTTCTACTTTTCTGGAGATGCAGTGCAATATTTTGCCATCGAGAATTCTCAGACCTACGTATCTGAAATTTGTAGATACATGGAAATAATTTCAATGTTTGGAAAATAGACAAATATGTATCGTTACCGAAAAAAGACTCAAATTACGGTTATGAAAGTTGGGTAAATAAATATAATTACAGAAGTGACCAAAATAAAACAATAAGATTTGGTTTAAAACTCATTTTGAAAGTCGATGCTGTAAATGCATTGCGTAACAATGGAATATTTGTACCTTGCTAAAATAAAGTGGTGTGTCCAAAGCAGTTTTATTATAATCCCGTCTGACAATGGAAATCAAATAATCCAAAAATGGCTACTTCTTCATTGAATTAAGGTTGACTTGATCTACACGCAACCCCTTTGAGAGGTTTTAGAAAACTAAAAAAATTCCGACTATATGTCCCCCCCACTTTTATTTATGAAATCTGAGTAAACGAAAGGGGATTTGTTATAAAACGCACTTGAAAGTCCATGCTATAAATGCATGGGGTAACAATGGAATATTTGTGCCATGCTACAAAATTTCCGACTATATGTCCCCCACTTTTATTTATGAAAGTTGAGTAAAGGAAAGGAGATTTGATATAAAACACACTTGAACGTCAGTGCTACGGAGTCACAACAGAAATCGAATAATAAAAAAAGTAAAAGTTGAATTGATCAAACGCGCAACCATTTCGCCAACAATTTTAGAAAAATACAATATTTATATGTCGAAATTGCGGTTCTAATATGCTTAACGTCTCCCCTTACTATAGAGATTTTCTCTGACCTAATGAGGGCTGGGAGAGGCTCGTACGCCAGCTCTTGGGTGAGGAAAATGTAAACATAAGAGTAATCCAAAACATCGTATTTCGAAGACTTCCTGACTCAACACGGGTAGGTTAATCCAATTTACAGTGGCACACTTCTTCTCAACACAATCTATAACATATCTAAGTCAGGTCACTATTTATTCTTATATAGTCGTGTACAGATTGTTTTTAGATACTTTCAAGAAGTTCGAAAAGACGATTGCTATTGAAGGTTACAGAATGTTTTGAGGGGGGTGAAACCTGCAACATGCACTGACGGTAGACCAGAAGACTGATTTTATCTTTTGTTTTGCGCAGGATATACGTCGATAATTAATATTGGTGAACGAGTACATGACGCCATTTGATGTGGTCAAAGCCATAACCATATTAAGCAGAGTTAATTGATATGACCCTAATTTGTCATGTGATAATGAAGTAGGTTAACTTTATAGGATACTGCATATCTGGCAGTATTTCTTAAATGTGATCTCTTAGGAAAGCAAGTGTTATATAGAAGTCATTACTGAAGGTGAGTATCTGTATGCACAATTTTATTTCATAGTAATGATGAATGTTAATTTAATATTTAGCAAGTAAACCAAGTGAGTAAGCACCATTATGCCTTATGGTGACCATACAGAATGTTATCAACTATTCTTAACTTCTGAGAATGGTCATTATCCAATGGAGCTACATAAGTGATTCATAATAAAATCAGGTTCAAATATAGTGAAATTGGTCAAATTTATGAATTTGGAAAATAATGTTTGGATCCTAAACATTTTATTTTTAACTGAATTGATCTTTTTTAATTTCCTGAGCCGGAAAATATAAACCACTCATAACTTTTACCTAAAAGATTGAGCCATACTATTTAATGAAATTGGCTGTGGTCTTTCACATCAAAACTTGAAAATGTTAAAAAAAGGAAAAATAATTCACAAATAAAATCGCAATGGAAAAGAAATATGTAAGTATAACAATTTGATAAAAATGATTGACAAATATGATATGTATATTTTGAACTGGGTGAATTAAAACAAGAATATTATCTTTAACATGATGATAGTATAATTTTTTTATTTTCTGAGGCCTGTGGTCGTATTAAATAATTAAGATAGGCTCTATGTTTTTTTTAAGGTTAGGATAGGTTAAATATTATCAACTATTGGTTGGGATTTACAGAATGCAGCGATGCTGATGAATATATTAATTGAGCACATATTATTTGTACAGTGTTGGGTGATGGATGAAAATTAAACAGTTGAATGGGAAAAATTATTGCATAATAGTGTGAAAGAATAAAGACTTGCAGAGAATAATATTTCTAGAATTTGCATTAATGGTACTAATATGGAAGCTGCGAATGAAATACTTATCGTAATTTGTCATTTTAAAATAAGATTAACCAAATAGAAACCTTTTCACTGGAGAAATATTGCTTTTGTTGAAATATATCTGGATGGAAAATATTAAAATGGTTGTGCACAACCATGTCATTTGTAAATTGGAGTCATGTAATTTGCTATTTTATGGCTTTCTAAATTATCTTCTGAAAAAGTTGGAACATGTTATGAACAGAGTATAGGTGCTATTAAGATACAGTTCATTGTTATTTCCAAGCCCCTACTTTGCACTGCTTGTATTGTTCCTTTGTTGATGCTCCTTCAGTCTATGAAATTCTCTTCCCACAGAGCAATCATGAGTGAATCTGGAGTGAAGAAACTTTACTTGGCCAAAAGTGTGGGCCAACTAAATGAAAGCATAGACAAAAATATCTCTGCACATCCTAGACTGTAAGTTTAATTTTTTTCATGTTAACTATGTGATATCATTCATTGGTCATATCTTTATCTTTTAGACATACTCACTTGATGTAGTTGTGTGCTCTGACTTTATTATTGCCCTTGGAAGGGGAAAAGAATTTTGGTGTATGTATGTATATTAAGGTCGCACCAGTTGATAAGTGGGTAATGGGTTATCATTTAAAAGGGAATTAACTAACAATAAAGGTTCCTGTTATCTTAACCTATTCAAACAGAAAGTAAACTTTTGTAATAAGATTTGAAAACTCGTCAAAGATAATACATACATATACCAAGGGCTTTTTCTCCCTTACAAGGAAGGTAGCCAAAGTCAAAGGCATAGCTCCACTCCCACCCATTTCATCCCCACATACTCCACTCCCATTCACCACCCCTCCCTCTCTCTTTTCATGGCTCCTCCTGGATAATGTTTAACATAAAGATATCTCCATTTTGAGGGCATTGCTAATTATTTACAGACTGATGTATGGTCCAATTAGCGACTGATCAGGAAATAATGACTATTACTATTAATTATAATATATATTTTAATATCAGAATGTGTAATTATCTAATGAATAATAATGAATTATTCAATAATCAGTTAATGTTTGTATTCATGTATTCATTATACACACTGTACATCCATCAATTTCATTCTTGGTCAATACCTCAATTTCCTTCCACCCAATTTTGCTTTTGATATGTATGTTTATTTTTGTATGTATGTACATATTTATATGGCACTAATTTGTTCAAATGTTGACAGACTAGTAAAATCAGCTGAGAAGATCTTGAAAGAGGCCCAGTTGCAGGACAAGCTAGGAGATGAAGAAAAGGCATACATTCTGTACATGAGATATTTCTCGACCATCTCTGTGAGTATGCACCTGGAAGACAGCTTTCTTGACAGTATGTGTTGCCATCATTGTGTGTTGACTGCTGGCTAGCTTCTAAGGTATGAGAGACCTTGGAATCACTACTGGACATGAACACACCAGAAACATATCCTTGAATCTTAAAGGAAATGAAAAATGAGATTGTTGTTCCATTAGAAATTATTTTCAAGAAATCCATCATATCCGGAGATGTCCCAAGAGAATGGAAGCTAGCTAACGTTACTCCCATATTCAAAAAAGGTGACAAAAAGAAACCAAATAACTATAGGCCTATTAGTTTGACTTCGATCGTAGGAAAAATAATGGAAACTATCATCAGAGATGCTATCGAATATCATTTAGAAAGTAACCGTTTGATAAATGATAGCCAACATGGTTTCAGACGGAAACGTTCTTGCGTGACTAACTTACTTGAATTCTACAACACAGTTATCTCGAATTATGACAAAAGAAACAATATAGATGTAATATATCTAGACTTTGCAAAAGCTTTTGATACCGTCCCACACGAAAGACTACTTACTAAATTAGCTTTGCATGGAATAAGTGGTAGCCTATTAGGTTGGACTAGTAATTGGTTGAAAGGTCGAAAACAGAGAGTTGTTTTAAATGGAAAAACTTCTGGATGGAAAAGTGTTGCAAGTGGAGTTCCTCAGGGTTCCGTTCTTGGGCCACTTCTATTCATAGTATATATAAATGATATAGACCATGGACTAAAATCTACTGTTTCCAAATTTGCTGATGATACAAAACTGTGCGGAGTGGCAAATGATCACTCAAACCAATTAGATATTCAAGAAGATTTAGATCAATTACAGCAATGGTCTGAAAAGTGGCTAATGAAATTTAACACAAGTTAAATGCAAGGTAATGCACATAGGTAAAAATAACAGCAATTACGATTACAAGTTATTTGGAAATTCGTTAACAAAAGTGGATAGTGAAAAAGATCTCGGCGTAATTATCAGTAACGACCTCAAATCATCCAAGCAGTGTATTTCAGCCTCTGAGAAAGCAAATAAGATTCTGGGATTGATTGCGCGATCGTTTGATTTCAAAAGTCCTTCACTCATTAACAAGCTATATAAATCGTTAGTTCGTCCACATTTGGAATATGCTGTTTCCGTATGGTCACCGAATCTCATTAAAGACATTGACAGACTGGAAAAAGTACAACGGCGAGCCACAAAACTGATTCCAAATATAAAAAATAAATCATACGAAAATCGACTTAAGCACATGAATCTGTTTTCCCTAAAAAAGCGTAGACTCAGAGGTGACTTGATACAGGTCTTTAAGATTTTAAAGGGAATTGACAACATCAAAAGTGACAAAATTTTCACATTGAATGAGAATCAGACAAGAAACAATGGTCTCAAACTGTCCGGAAATAGATTCAATTTGGAAGTAGGTAGAAACAACTTTGCCAACCGTGTAGTTAATGAATGGAATAAACTTCCTGCACAGGTAGTGCAATGTAGTTCAGTTCGAAGCTTTAAGAATCATTTAGATAAATACCTAAGTAAGATGCTGTAATTATTATAATTTATGTTATATTTTTTGTTTTTGTTTTGTTATAATTTGTCTGTCTGATTTTCATTTATTATTAGTTATATGTCAATTTATTATCATTTACTATTTACCTGTTTGTTTGTTATTCAACTATACCAATGCATTTATTTATGTATTTTAATTGTTATTTACATTGTTATAGTTTTAATTTATTATTAATATGATTTTTTTTTTTTTTTTTTTTTTTTTGCATCCGATCTAGATATGGATCAAAAGGTCTCCTGTCGGCATGCTTTGCCTTTGTAATCCTTTGATATGCTTGAGAGTAGTTTCTTTGAATGGACAGGCTTCAAACTCGTTCACTGTTAGTTGTGATTTGTACATTTGATCTGGCTGCTGTCAGGTGATTTTATTCAGCTGGGTGAGTCCTCATTTTATTTTAATGCTGATAACCAGGGCTTCTATCCTTGAGGACAGTATCATGGTGATGAGGTGTGAAAAGAGAGATTTAAATTGTATAGGGGCAATAGAAGTCAAAAAAGGGTCCATATTCTTCTGTAAATGGAGATTGGTTAACTTCATATGTGGGCACCTTGCACAGCAAAAAAAGTTAAATCTGAGTCAGATAGCCCTTTCATTGCTGTGCACAAGTTGTGTATTTGTTGTGATTGGTGCTAGGGAACAGATTGGTTAGCCAGTATTGTGGAGAAGTCTTGTTTTTTGCCAGTTTTATAGGTCTTATTCCTGTATATAAACTTGAAAAACTCTTTATGACACCTTTACCTCAAAACTCTTGCTCTCCATTTCCAGTTTTAACACAGGCCTACTCTTGTAAAAACTCTTGACTGCCCTTAACAGCCTTCCCCCAATTTCATGTATCAACAATACCTCCCACATTGCCTTCCTGTCTACCTTGCCATAAGGTTCTTCTAAATCCATGAAGGCCCAAAAAACATTCATACGTTTTGCCAAAACTTTCTCACATATCTGTCTTACCACAAAAATCTTATCCATGCACCTCTGCCTCTCCAAAACTTACATGGCTCCTCACCAATTATTCCCTGTGTTCCTCTTCTAATCCTCTCAATTAAAACCTACCCATAAGCCTTTCCAACTACACTCAACAAACTGATCCTTCTAAAACTACTACAATCACATTTGTCCCCTTTTCTTTTTTAACCCCTTCCATACGGTGCCGCACACGTAGGCGTCATGGACTTAGATCTCGGTGGCAGCAGCCAATGCCAGCCGTACGACGTGTCGTAATAATACTCGCATCATAAAATATAGTCACCGCTTATATCGATCGTTCTCTCTTCACCCGTGAATTTTGATAACCATAGAAAATGCGATTACAAAAGAATTAGAAAGAATGTCATTATGGAGGGGCGACTACAATAAATATAATCAAGACGCCGATATGGCAGCCTCGCGAATACACTCGCTCCCCATGACGCCTACGTGTGCGGCACCGTATGGAAGGGGTTAAAACAAACTATACAGGTACTCCTCCAGTCCTCTTGCTCTCTACCCTCCCTTAGACACACATTAAACAACCTCACTTGCCAGTCCACTATTTGTATACCACCCTATTTCAGACACTATGACACCCATCTAACCCAGGTGCCTTACCTGTTCTCATCATTATCAAAACTATGTGTACCTAATCTTTTCTTACTTCTCTGCCATTTTCCTTTCCCATCAATGTCATTTTTAGTGCTTCCCACTGCTGCCACCATTCCATCCCTATCCTGCACATTCAACTGCTCTCAGAAATACTTTGCCTATCTTCCCCTTACCACCTCCTCTTCCATTATCATCTCTCCATCTGTACCTTTTACCCCTTCTTCTCTGCTTGACTCAATCCCCCTTCCTCTCTTAACTTCCTTATAAAACATCTTTTTATTACTTTAAATTTTTTGTCATATTCCTCCCCATTTTACATCTGCTCTTATTTTTGCTTCCTTTATCTTGTCTTTTGCTATTTTTTTTTTGTACCTCTCATATGTTTCTCTCATCCTACTTTGTAACCAATCCCTGGTTCCTCACTTCTTCTCTTCCACTACCTTCTTCACTTTCATCATCCCACCACTCAAAACCCTTCCTTCTGTTCCCTCCCATCCTCCTTGTTCCACATACCATCTTTGCATACTTTGTCACTCCTTTAAACACCCCCATTCCACTTCCACTCCCCTACACTTCTCTCAGCTTTTCTTGGTACTGTTGCTCCTTTTCCTTCTCATTTAAACAGTTTACTCAAAGCACCTCTCTACCTTCCGCCCTTTTCCTCTTTCTCCACCTATCCTCCACTCTCAATCTACCTTCTACCAAAAAATAATCTGATATTCCCCTAATCTCTCCCTGAAGAATATGGACATCCATCTTCTTATTGTCGTAATAATGATTATAAAGGTGACCCTTCATCAAAAAGATGCTATGGTAGTTGAGGAGATTTTTATTTGTTTCTGATGTGGGTTATTGGTTAGCTCACAGTGTCAATGGACCGTGACATTAAGAGTTACGGAAGAAATCAATCACCTTTTCAGGCTCCAGCCAGAAGGTCTCCCACCTTAGTTATGTTGTGGTCATGTCTGTGTACTGCCAGAGCTGTACATTTTATTAAGATAAGCTTGATCGTGTGTAAGGCGCCCTGGCAGAGGACGTATCATCTGTTGTGTTACATATCCTGTGCTGGTATGTCATAGGTGATGTATTGCGGCCACACTGGAATCTGTGTGGGTGGACTCTGTTCTCTTAGCTTAGTTTCTGAGTTATTTGCTGACAGGGGAAGGCCAAAAATTCCGTTTGGCTCCAGGGTAACTAGAGCTCTTTGATAGAATTGTGTATGTGTTTGTGTGATTGGGTGGGATGGTGGGATGCTATGTATTGCATTGTAGTTATGCTCTAGGGTTTGTTTGATATGCCTACATGGTGGTGGATGGTCTCATGTAGTATGATAGGTACTATGAGTTTTGTTTAGCAAATGCTATGTATTGTGTGCCATACATTGTGAAATCGTTATATATTCTTAAGAGTCCTGTCTTTGCATGTAGGTGCTTTGCAGTTGTTGCCTGTATACAACATGTGATTATTCTCAGTATCATGTTTAGTGTGATTTGTAGTTTGTGGTGGTGTGTGTTTGAGTTAGGTGCTACCCATGCAGGGTAGTGTAGTCCAGCACGGACCTTGTGTACTGATTCTATATTTTGTTATGTCATTGTCTGTAGCTGTACAAGGAACTGCTCTGAGGATATTAACTTGTATGTTATGTTTCTGTGTAACAGTGGTTATGTGTTGTGCAAAAGTAATTGAGGTGTTATATATAACCAAATATTATTGTCTGGTATCTTATGCAGGGTTTTTATGATACATAGTGCATTAGATATAAGTGTTTGTGTAACCGTTTAGATAATACTGACCTCAATCTTTGATTTATGTGCAGGCCGTACAAAGACACCGTGAATACAAACTGGAGAAAAAGTTTTACGACTCTATGCTGGACAAGAAAATTACCACTAGTGTGGTTGCAAGAGCAGAGGCATTACAAAAAAGTCTCTCAAAAAGGTAATTATTTAAAGTTTATTGTCAATCAAAGGGTAAAAAGGGCATTGGGAAAGAGGGGGATGTCTGTTGAGGAATAAAGGGAGAAGACAGAAGATAGGGGTATGGGGAGAATGGTTGTGTATGGATGATGCTGTGATGCATGGAAGGGAGTGGGTGGGGGATGGGGTGGTAGGGAGTATGTGTGAGTGATATTCTGATGCAACCCAAAGGGATTTCTCCCCATCTCTTTTTCTGCATGAGGGGACAGAGAAGGGGGGTCGCCAGTTAAATGAAGGGGCCTTGCTGTGAATGTGCTGTATCTTGCTGCATTGCTTCTGACCCAAGGCAGTGGGTGAGATGCAGGGATAACCCATCATCCATGAGGAGCCAAGAAAAGAGGGAGGGAGGGAGGGATGGTGAATGGGAGTGGAGTATGTAGGGATGAAATGAGTGGGAGTGAACTTATGCTATTGACTTTGGCTACCTCCCTTGTTAGGGGGAAAAAGCCCTTGGTGTATGTATATATATATATGTATATATGTCATTCAAAAATATATTGAGACCTAATGTAATTACATACATACATATACCAAGGCTTTTTCCCCCTTACAAGGGAGGTAGCCAAAAAGGGAAAGGCATAAAAACACTCCCACCCATTTCATCCCTACATACACTCCACACCCCTCCCACCCTCCCTCTCATCTGAGCACCTCCTGGATGACGGGTCATCCCTGCACCCTGCCCACCGCCCTGGGTCAGAAGCAGTGTCGCAAGACACAGCACATCCACAGCAAGGCCGCTTCATTTAATCGGCGACCCCCCCCTCTCCGTCCCCCCTTGCATATAAGGAGAGGACGGGGAGAAAATCCCTTCGGGCTGCGTCAAAATTTACTCACACATACTACCCCACCCCCCACCCCCCTGCCCATTCCTCCTCATGCAATCACAACATCATCCATATACAACCATTCTCCACTCACCTCTGTCTTCCGTCCTCTCCCTTCCTTCCTCAACAGACATTCCCCTCTTCCCCAAAGCCCCCTTCACCCCATCCATCCACCTCATCCTAGGACGTCCCCTCATGTTCACTCCCTCCACATCTGCCTTCCATACCTCTTTTACTAGTCTTTCTTCACTCATTCTTTCCATGTGTCCAAACCATCCTAATATTCTTTCATCAACCCTATCTCCCAAATCCTTTTTCACCCCTGTTCTCCTCCTCACCTCCTCATTTCTCACTCTATCCAGCCTAGTAACCCCCACCATACTTCTCAGATACCTCATCTCAAACACATTCAAACTCCTTCTCTCTTCTTCTCTTATGTTCCACGTTTCTGCCCCATACAGTGCTGTTGGCACAATCACTCCTTCATACAGTCTCCTCTTCGCATCCATTCCCAAATGTCTATTCCTCATTACACTCTTTAAACCACCAAGGCATTTACTCGCTTCTCTCAATCTACATTCTACCTCCACCTTCACTCCACCTTTTCCTGCTACACTTGCACCCAAGTATCTAAAACTATCCACTTCCTCCAGTCGCTCTCCCTTAATGTTCACTTCCAGTCTACTGCCACCTTCACCCCTTGTACATCTCATCACCTTACTTTTACCTACATTTATCTTTAGCTTTCTTCTATCACATACTCTCCCAAACTCTGCCACCAACTTCCTCAATCCCTCCTCTGACCCTGCCACAAGCGCAGTGTCGTCCGCAAACAACAGCTGGCTCACTTCCCACTTTTCTCCATTTTCTTTAACCATCTCCAATCCCTGACCCACTACCCTAGCATTCACCTCTCGCACCACCCCATCCATGTATAAGTTGAACAGCCAGGGCGACATAACGCATCCTTGACGAAGTCCCACCTTTACCTCAAACCACTCACTCTCTCCATTTCTAATCCTGACACAAGCTCTACTACTCTCATAAAAACTCTTGACAGCTCCTAGAAGCTTTCCTCCTATCCCATAAATCTGCATAACCTCCCACAGTGCCTTTCTGTCTACCCTATCATAAGCCTTTTCCAGATCCATAAAAGCCCAAAAAACATCCTTCCCCTTTCCTATAGCTTTCTCACATATCTGTCTTACCACAAAGATCTGATCTACACAACCTCTACCTGTCCTAAATCCACACTGTTCCTCACCAATTACTCCTTCTGTTCCTCTCCTAATCCTCTCAATTAAGATCCTCCCATAAGCCTTCCCTACTACACTTAACAGGCTAATCCCTCTGAAGCTACTACATTCACACTTGTCCCCTTTTCCCTTGTAAAGAGGAACTATACAGGCACTTCTCCAGTCCTCCGGTACTCTACCCTCTCTCCAGCAAACATTAAATAACCTCACCAACCAGTCCACCATCACTGAACCTCCCTTTTTCAGACATTCTGCATGGCATCCATCCAGACCAGGTGCCTTACCTGCTTTCATCATCTTTACAACTGCCTTCACCTCATCCTTCCTTATTTCTCCTCCATTCTCCTCACTCATCACTCTCATTTTCTTCGCATTTCCCACTGCAGCTATCTTTCCTTCCCTATCCTCCTTCACATTTAGCAACTCCCTAAAATATTCTGCCCATCTTCCCCTTACTGCCATCTCTTCCATTATCATCTCTCCATCTGTACCTTTTACCTTTTCTTCTCTACTTGATTCGCCTCCTCTTCCTCTCTTTATTTCTTTCCAAAACATCTTTTTATTACTTTCAAAATTTTCTGTCATACTCCTACCCCATTTCACATCTGCTCTCCTCTTTGCCTCCTTTACCTTTTGCTTTACTTCTCTTTTCTTTTCTTTGTACATCTCATATGACTCCCCCGTCCTCTTTTGTAACCAATCTGTGAATGCTCGCTTCTTCTCTTCTACAACCTTCTTTGTTTCCTCATCCCACCATTCACTACCCTTTCTTCTATTTCCCCCTGTCCTTCTTGTTCCACACACCATCCTTGCACACTTTTAAGACTCCCTCCTTGAACCATCCCCATTCCTCCTCCACACCCATCTCTGCTCCATCCTTTACTCCCTCCCACTCCTCCTTCAGCTTCTTTTCGTACTCCTTCTCCTTTTCCTCATGTAATTAAGAAGTAATAATTTGGATGCATTCTCATGTAAAGATATTGATATTTTGGTTAACCTCTTCAATATGAGTCAACTTCTCGCATGCAGCATTGGATGTTTGATGTCCGATGATTCGATGATGCATCACAATACTTGCATTATAAGATATAAAATTACTGCTGATTTACCTGTTCTCATTCTCTCTAATTATAAACACAGAAAACGTGATCAAGCCAGTTTACAGAATTTGGGTGTCACTCAGCTACAACTACAAAATAAATATAATCAGGATGCCAACTCCAGCATTAACGGACTAAAAGGGGGGGTAACGGTGTCCGTTGATGTGAATAATCCGTTGATTTGGAGTGGTGTTTGGGTGGCATAGTGATTGCACAGCACCGAAAACACCGAAAACACAGCGAAAACTCCACAAACACAGCTAATTAACGTCCGTTAATGAGAGGTAGTACTGTATATCTACATGCACCTTATGGTGCCTATGTAGGTGTCATCGTATCGAAGAGGTTAATATTCTTTCCCATGTCTAGGGTCTCGGTAATTGTGCTAACTGTACCAAAGATTGTCTGTGTATATACCAAGGGCCTCTTCCCCTTTATAAGGGTGGTAGCTACCCAAAGCAGGCACGCACTCCCACTCATTTCACTCCCATCCACCACCTTTTGTTTACCTCTCATCCTAGCAACTTGTGGATGTAGGATCATCCCAGTCTCCTGCCCACTGCCTAGGTCAGGTCAGAGGCAACACAGCAAAACACAATTCCATCTGTATACAAAGGGCTTTCCCTCCCCCCATGATAAGGAAGGTAGCCAGCCAAGACGGACATCCACTCCCATCTATTTCATTGTATTCTCATCTCTCTTCTGCCCACTGCCTGGGTCAGAAGCAGCAAGACACAATCATAAAAAATTATACATACTTACATACATATACCAAAGGCTTTTTCCCCCTTACATGAGGGGTAAAAGAAGCCTTTGGTATATGTATGTATAATTTTATATATACATACACCAAAGGCTTTTTCCCCCTTATAAGGGAAGTAGCCAAAAAACAAAAGCATAAAGTCCACTCCCACCCATTCCATCCCCACATACTCCACTCCCATCCACCCCCTCCCTCTCTTATGTTTTGCTCTGCAAAAATTATATTTTCCTAAAATTTTTAATGGATACACTGGTATATGCACCTTAATGCATGAGGAGCTAAGAAAAAAGGGCAGCAAAGGTGGTGGATAAGAGTGGAATGGGTGGAAGTGGGTGTGTGCCTTTGACTTGGCTACCTCTCTTATAATAGGGAAAAAGCCCTTTGTATATAAATAGGTGTATATAGATAGACTAGTATATTAGTATTTCCTGACTTAGTATTACAATAATTTCAATATGTTTTAGATATGAGTTGGAGTCTGCCAAGAAAATGGAAGAGGAGGAACGGAAAGCCGCAGCGGAGCTGAAAGAGAAAAAGAGAAAGGAAGAAGAGAGCACCAAGTTGAGCAAGCCAAAGGCAAAACCCTTCTTGGAGCATGATGTGAATGGTAGGCAGAGAGAAATCATATTGTTTGGTTTTGATGACCTGTGGGTTTTGATTCGTATTTTCTCCATGGAGGAACACCTGTCCTTTTTTGATTTACAGTTTTGGATTTCCTGGGTGGATTTGTAGGGGGAAAGACTGGAGGAACTGGAGAAATTTAAGTACAAATGAACCTCGGAAAATGAATGTCCCATTTAACAAACAAATTGGTGAATGAACACATTCCGTGAAGAAATTTGTCTGTAAACGAACAATATTCTGGGTACAAACATATGCATACACCTGTACCCAACAAGTGTTGCTCCTTTCCTGTATATTACAATTAGGTAAATACAATTCCACAGGCTCAGTAGTGCTTTGGTGCATTTGCCATAATTATTTCAGTTTGAGATGAGGTGTCTGAGAAGTATGATGGGGTTACTAGGCTGGATAGAGTGAGAAATGAGGAGGTAAGGAGGAGAACAGGGGTGGTAAGGGAGTTGGGAGATAGGGTTGATGAAAGAGTATTAGGATGGTTTGGACACATGGAAAGAATGAGTGAAGAAAGACTAGTAAAAGAAGTATGGAAGGCAGATGTGGAGGGAGTGAACATGAGGGGGCGTCCTAGGATGAGATGGATTGATGGGTTGAAGGGGGCTTTGGGGAAGAGGGGAATGGCTGTTGAGGAAGGATGGGAGAGGACAGAAGACGGGTGAGTGGAGAATGGTTGTATATGGATGATGCTGGGATGCATGAGGTGGAATGGGTGGGGAGATGGGGGGTGAGGTAGTATATGTGAGAAAAATTTGACGCAGCCTGAAGGGATTTCTCCCCGTCTTCTCCTTTTCTGCATGGGGGGACAGAGAGAGGGGGTCACCGATTTAATGAAGCAGTCGTGCCGTGGATGTGCTGTGTCTTGCGACACTGCTTCTGACCCAGGGCAGTGGACAAGGTGCAGGGATGACCCGTCATCCAGGAGGTGCTAAGGTAAGAGGGAGGGTGGAGGGGGGTGGAGTGTATTTAGGGATGGAATGGGTGGGAATGATTTTATGCCTTTTTCTTTTTGGCTACCTCTCTTGTAAGGGGGGAAAAAACCTTGGTATATGTATGTATGTATGTATTTCAGTTAGCAAATATTTTGGTTTTAGAACGGAGTCATATATATACATATACCAAAGGCTTTTTCCCCCTTACAAGGGAGGTAGCCAAAAAACAAAGGCATAAAAACCATTCCCACCCATTCCATCCCTGATACACTCCACTCCCCTCCTCCATCTACCCTCCCTCTTATCTTGGCACCTCCTGGATTATGGGTTATCCCTGTATCTTGTCCACTGCCCTGGGTCAGAGGCATTGTCGCAAGACACAGCACATCCACAGCAAAGCCGCTTCATCAAATTGGCAATCCCCTGCCCCCCTCTCCGTCCCCTCATGCAGAAAAGGAGAAGATGGGGGAGAAATCCCATCAGGCTCCATCAAATTTTTCTCATACACACTACCTCACCCCCCATCCCCCCACCCATTCCACCTTATGCATCACAACATCATCCATATACAACCATTTTCCATTCACCCGTCTTCTGTCTTCTCCTGTCCTTCCTCAACAGACATTCCCCTCTTCCCCAAAGCTCCTTTCACCCCATCTATCCATCTCATCCTAGGTCGCCCTGTCATGTTCACTCCTTCTACATCTGCCTTCCATACCTCTTTTACTAGTCTTTCTTCACTCATTCTTTCCATGTGTCCAAACCATCCCAAAACCCTTTCATCCACCCTATCTCCCAACTCCCTTACCACCCCCGTTCTCCTCCTCACCTCCTCATTTCTCACTCTATCCAGCCTAGTAACCCCTATCATACTTCTCAGACACCTCATCTCAAACACATTCAAACTCCGTCTCTCTTCCTCTCTTATGTTCCATGTTTCTGCCCCATACAGTGCTGTTGGCACAATCACTCCTTCATACAATCTCCTCTTAGCATCCATTCCCAGATGTTTATTTCTCATTACACTTTTTAATCCACCAAGGCATTTACTCTCTTCTCTCAATCTACATTCTACCTCCACTCCTCCTTTTCCTGCCACATTCGCACTCAAGTATCTAAAACTATCCACTTCCTCCAGTCTCTCTCCCTTAATGCTCACTTCCAGTCTGCTGCCACTTTCACCCCTTGTACATCTCATCACCTTACTTTTACCCATGTCACGAAATGGATTAAGTTCATTATCAGAGGTTCCACTGTATTTGGGAAGCTTGCTGGCTGAGCAGGCTAGGACGTTGTTACTTGTGGCAAAGGACGAAGGGATGGCGGTTCAAATCATACCACCGGTGAAGTTGAATCAAGGGCATGGCTCATAAAATTCCACACTACAAAGCCCTCTGTAAGGGGTACTGTCCTAGCCCTCTGATGGGAGGAGTCTGTGACATTAAACCATATCACATCACTGTATTTGGTGTTGCATGTGATTGTGAATAAGTGGATTTGGAGGTGAATTATAGAGAAAAGGATGTAAGGAAATGTTTATGTGGTAAAGTGTTATAAGTATCTCAGGATGACTGCAAAGGGGAGATTTTATGAAAGAATAATTGTACTCAAGGCACTGTATGGAGCAGAGGCTTGGAATTTAAGGGAGGCAGAAAGGAAGAACCTGGACATGTTTGGGATAAAGTGCTTGAGAAGTATGGTAGGTAGTTATTATGAGGATGGATAACATGAGAAATATGGAGGTGAGGCATAGAATGAGGCTGGAGAGATGCCGCAGGCTCATGTTGAAGATCTATGGCCCTCAGGTAAGTACCAAGAGCCTTCTTTGTATTCATTGTCATATGTTACCCTAGATTTTTATCTATTTATTTATTCATTTGTTTGTCTTATTTGGAAGCTTGCTGGCTGAGCGGGTTAGGGTGTCATTACTTGCAGCAAAGGTCGAGGGGATGGTGGTTTGAATCCTGCCACCGGCGAAGTTGAATCAAGGGCATGGTTCATTAAATTCCAAGCTACAGAGTCCTCTGTAAGGGGCACCGTCCTAGCCTTCAGATGGGAGGAGTTTGTGATGTTAAACTAGATCCATATAATTTATTTATTTATTTTATTCATTTATTTTTTTATTCATATCTTTTTTAAACCAGGAACCTGTACCCTTGAGATATGTGGCAACAGTCCATTATATTTCATTACACTCTTGCAGGTGTGGCTGAAGACAGAACTATAAGTTGCCAGAAATTGATGTCGCTCATAAAACAACAATGTTCCACATTTCTTGTTCTCGATGCACGGCCCAAAAATGACTTCATGGAATCGAGTATGAAACATGGCAATGTTATAAACATTCCAGAAGAAATATTGAAACCAGGGTAAGTAATGGGACAAATTTTTTTTTGGAAAACCGTTTGGATTCCTAATTGTTTGGTCTCATGAATATTTGAGTTCAGAAGTACCAACAAATTTCACCATGCCCCTTGTCCATGCTTGGTACTGGTACTATGCATTTTGTGGGTAATGAGGTTTTCAGTATTTAAAAATGAAATATTATTTCCAGGTTGACGGCAGGCAAAATTCAGAATTCTCTCTCAGAATCTGCTAAAAATTTATGGGCATCACAGCGGCATAATGTTGAGTATTTGATCATATGTGACTGGTTCACAGAAAAGGAACCTTTGCCGCCTCCCCTTCAGGCTCTTGTAGATGCTATGGTTAAGGTTTGTACATAGAAACATAAAAGTGCAGTAACTGTTTGTGTGAAATGACATTCATGGATATCAAATCACTACACAAGAAAACCTTCCTGTTTTGTTTAAAAGAAACTCATTATTGACACAGTGGGACCCTGGAAAGAAGTACAAAAGCCAACCACTCTTGCTCCATGGTGGCTATGATATGTGGAGGGTGATGTACCCTATTGAGAGCACCAATCCAAGGGTGAATCCACCGATGAGGAACTTGACCATAATAAAGCCAGAGGAGATCTCGTGTAAGTTTCTGTTGTACTCGGTTCTTCAGTTTAGTAAGAGTGTAATGTCTGTCTATCTCTCTGTATACCAAGGGCTTCTCCCCCCTTATAAGGGAGATAGCCTTATAAGGGGGAAGAGTGTAATGAGGTAGCTCATATTTATTCATGGATTGGCTAGTGTGATTGGTTAATATGTGTCTAAGGGAGGAGAATATGGCAGAGGATTGGAGGAGTGCTAGTATAGTTTCACTTTTCAAAGGAAAAGGGAACATATAAATGAAAAGGGATCACTGTTAAGTCTAATTTGTAAGGCTTATAGCCTCAGACCCAAACATTGTGGTGGTGGGTGAATCCTCATCTATGAGGAATTAAAAAGGGAAGGATGGTGAATGGGTTGTTGGATGATTGTAGGGGGTGGGGGTGAGTCTATGCTTTGACCCTCCCCCCATACATACACACACAGACACACACTGGTTTCCCTTACAAGCATGGTAGCTAAAATTTATGATGCAAGTTGTTAAAGAAAGTGAGTAATGAGACTATGACTCACTACAGAGAGATCTGAACAGGGTCTGGGAATGGAGTCAGAAGTGGGAAGTGGACTTCAACATTAAGAAATGTAGCATAATGGAATTTGGAAAAAGTAAAGAAAGAATATCAGGACAATATAAAATTGGTGAAAAGGAAGTAACGAAAGTGGGATCTGAAAAAGACCTGGTGGTGATCATCACAAAAGAAATGGTAAAGAAAATTACTAGTCACACTGATAAGGCCTAAATTGGAGTATGCAGCAACATTAGGGTAACCCAGTACTAAAAGAATACAGACGCTCCTCAACTTACGTTTTAGTTAGGTTCCGAACGGCCGAACGTAACGTGAAAATGAACGTAAGTTGTTACTGTACTATACATCCATAAATTCTATTACCGTATGTTATAAAACACCCCTAAATCATTAATTATAAACATAACATTGTAAAATAATAACATTAATTTCAAATAAATTAAATTCAAGCAACATAAATTGAGATGGTGGAGGAGAAGGAGGGGGAGGAGGAGGAGGCAAGGCACGTTCAGTCTGTCGTTTGTGCCATGTAAACAATAGACATAGCATCATGCGTAAGTATCGTTTGAACTACGGAGAGCGCGCTAAACTAAAAAATTCACTAAAAATTTTTTTTTTTACAATTTTTTTTTAGTCAGTTAAAACATAAAATCGAAAAAACGTAAAACAAATGAACGTAAGTAGAGGAGCGTCTGTGCAAGAAAAATTGAGAGAATCCAGAGAGCAACCATGAAGATTGCCCCAACACTATCAAAAATGTCATATGAAGAAAGATTGTCAAAATTAGAATTACTGACTGGAACAAAGAAGAGAAAGAGGTGACTTGTTGACCATCTACAGAATTATGATGTATGGAAGTCCTTGATAGAGATGACTCACTAAATTACTAAATTGGGATAAGAGAAACACAAGAGGACTTAGAAGGAAATTCAAAAAGGACAGTTAGAAGAGACCTGGAAAAAAAATCAGCTTTCCCCACAGAGTGGTAGATGTATGGAACATACTAGATGAAACAATAGTGTGTACAAAAACAATACAAGAATTTAAGAGCAAATTAGATATGGCGAGATACAGAGACGGGACACCATGAGTGTAGCTCACCTTCCCGTAAGATACAACTAGGTAAATACATACACACACAGACACACACACATGTATAAGGGGAAAGAGGTCTTCTGGTATATGGGTTGGCCCTACTGTGGATGTGCTATGTCTTGGTGCTTTCCCTCTGCCCCGGGTAGGGGACAAGGATGAACTTTCATCCACAAAGAACTAAGATAAAAGGGAAATGGGTGACAGATGGGAATGGGATGGGTGAAGGTAGGTACATGCCTTGGCTGGCTACCTCCCTGATAAGGGGGAAAAAGCCTATTGATATTTAGGTAGATGTATGTATTTCATTATGTTATTTAGAGACATGGTGGTCATTTGGTTTGAGCACAGATGTTGTAAGCTCATGGTCATGTAATCCTGTTGACCTGGATTCAAATCTCATCATTATCTGGACATTAGATGTAGCAGGAAATTAGTCTGTACCAAAATTAAAACAATAGATTCATAATACTTCAGTGTGCCTTCATAACCAGGAAGAGGAAATATGTGATTTCAGTAATTTTTTTTGTTTTTTTTTTTACATTTCAGTGGATTTTCAATATCCTGATTTAGATCAAGCCTTCATCTCCACGCCATCTCCGAAGCAGGTGAATGATCTAGAAGCTGGTGGGGGAGGAAGAGGCATTATGATGGCCAAACCTCCAGTCAATAGAAACCTCAAACCATTAGATCAGTTCATATCAGATTCCATTCAACCCAAGGTCAGCAATACTGAGATGCAAGAAATCTTAGATGGCAAGAACAACAATGCTAATATAATTTTTCCAAGTGATTCTGGGGGTGTTGGAAATGGAGGTAGTGGTGAAGTATTAGGTAAATATCCTGTGGATAGAGGGAGTTCCCGGACAAGCTCGTTAGAATCCAGGAGACTATACAACAACGAGGTTAAAATGCCATCGCAAAAGACGTACTCAATAGATAAGATTGACAACATTACACCATCCGTCCCGCCCCGTTCTCTCAAACCAAAGGAGCTGTTGGAGTCGAAAATGGCTCGAGAGGAGATAGAAAAGGAACATCAACTTCTGGAAGAAACCATGAAAGTTGAGGAGGTATGTGTAGAAACAACTTGACGGACATATAATTAATGAGACATGTTGATTAGTGTATACCTATTAATAGAGTTACAGGACTCAGACATAAGCATGCATCATCGGACCTGTTTTGATGATCAGAGTACACACCATGTGAGAGTGGAACCTTTATTTAATGTGTTTTTGCTTGTTGAAGCCTTTTCAAGTACACAGACCCACTAAGCTATTGAAATGAAATGTTGAACATTTGATCAATGTTCTATCCCCACATTGCGTCTACTACGAGCATTCTGTCAGCAGTTGCCATTTTAAATCACTTGTTTTGATCTTCATTTGAGATCTCATTCTTCCTTGCTGGCTTCCTTATATTCTAAACAATGTTGTGGGTAAAATCACTCCTTCACATAAAGAGAAGGTTGAATGAAAGAGGTGATTGTACCCACAGTATTGCATGGAATAGACTTGGAAGAGAAGGTAGGCAGAGTGGAAGTCTCCAGTCAAGTACTGCAGGACTCTGGTCCATATGGGTGTCATTGAAGTCTCTAAAATATTGACCATATAAACCTCCATGGTCTGTACTCCTTATGAGGTCATAGTGAGGTACAAAAGTCCTGTAGTGAGCTAGGAAGACTAAATTCATGTGACATTGGCTATTAAGTGTTGGGGTTTTGCTCAGTTGTATGAAATTGCCTGGAGTTAATTTGAATTGAAGATGGAAAATAACCACTGATCATTAAAAGATTAACAAGTTTGAAGCCTTGAACAGTTTGGTCATATTTTAGTGTATTTGTTCATGTGATGAAATGCACAATATTGTATGTTTTGTTGGCTGTATAGAATGTTCTTATTTATATGATATTTGATATTTAATTGGTTTTTGTAAGGACACCATGAAAAAAATTGAGGAAATGGAAGAGACCCAACGAGTAAAGGACAGCACTAGAGATGAACTTGGCAAAGCACGTCTGAAAGCAACTGAGGACCGTCTGCAAGAAGAGATTAAAAGACTTAAGTCAAAGAGTGATGATATGGTAGGCCATTATTTTCAGTATTTGCTTATAGTGAAACATAACTCTTAATATGTATTTTGCAATATGTATTATATGTTATGACTTTATAGTGGGGCTGCACAGTAGCTCAGTGGATACCATCTCGAACTCATGAATAAGTGGTTGTGAGTTTGAGTCCCAGGACCCACTGTGGGGTTTCTGTTTTCATTTCTGATAGCCCTGGCCAGGTGGGAAGGTGACCCAATGGCAGCCTAAAAACCCAGTGGCTTGCCAGAACTAACCGGGCTTTGGTCTAGCAGGGTTTCTCACTTTCCATTGTGTGGGAGTGGGATGGTGAGATAATGAGAGACTATAGTGAGTGAGTAGAGTGATAAAAGGAGAAAAGAATACCAGGTGAAATGGAGAGCTTATCAACTTGAATCAGGATGGTTTCCTCTTATAGAGGACTTTTTGAAGCGGGAATTTAACCACTTCAGTATGATTATGCCTACGTAGGTGTCATGAGGTGTGAGAGGGTACACGAGGATGCTGGTGTTGGCATCTTGATTATATATATATATATATATATATATATATAGATATATATATATATATAATATATATATATATATATATATATATATATATATATATATTGTAGTTGTACATGAGTTACCCTCGGATTCTGTGAACTGTTTTGATCATGTTTTCAGTGTTTATTATTACTCGGTAAAAGAAAATGAGTAATACAGCAGTGACTTTATATTTTATAATGCGAGCAGTGTGATGCATCTTTCATGTGGCAGCTGATGCTGTGTGCAAGAATTTGACTCATACTGAAGTGGTTAATGTGATATGCTCCTATCATGAGCTCTCTTGCTATTGTGTAACCTCAGACTGTCTCTACTCTTGGTCTCTCACCCCAAGTAGCTTTGCTTTAAGTCTTTTGTCCAGCGAGCATCCTTATTTACTCATTAATTTGTATATTTTTCTAGTGTCTATCGTTGATTGTTTTTAATTTGATCATGGTTTCTTTTGTTACCAACAGGAGTCAAAATGCAAGCAGGTGCAGAAACAGAATGAAGAATTGTGGAAAGTGGTCAACCAAGTGTTGTCAGCACAAATGAGCAACCTGAACATTTCGAAAGAAACTGGGAGTGCTGCTGCCATGCATGCAGCCATAGCCATTAGGAATAAAGAGGTATGGAGATTTCTTTTTACTGATGTATCATGGAACATGAAAAAGGAAGAGTTTAAAATTTAAGTGTTTGAAATGCCTTTACTTTTTTTTTTTGGGTGGGAGTGGTTTCTATGCCTTTTTGTTTTTGGCTACCCCCTGTGTAGGGGGAAAAAGCCTTTGGTATATGTATGTATGTTTGAAATGAAATGCCTGAGAAGTATGGTAGGGGTTACTAGGCTGGATAGAGTGAGAAACGAGGAGTTGAGGAGGAGAGCAGGAGTGGAAAGGGAGTTGGGAGATAGGGTTGATGAAAGAGTATTGGGATGGTTTGAACACATGAAAAGAATGAATGAAGAAAGATTAATAAAAGAAGTGTGGAAGGCAGAGGTGGAGGGAGTGAACATGAGTGGTGGACCAAGGATGAAATGGATGGATGGGATAGAAGGGGGGTAGTGAAAGAGAGGAATGTCTGTTGAGGAAGGAAGGGAGAAGATAGAAGATAGGCGTGAATAGAGAATGGTTGTGTATGGATGATGTGATGTATGGAAGGGAGTGGGTGGGGGATGGGGGGAAATATGTTTGAATGATATTTTGATGCAGCCCAGAGGGATTTCTCCCCGTCTTCTCTTTTTCAGCATGAGGGGACGGAGAGGAGGGGTTGCCGGTTAAATGGGGTGGGAGTGGATTTTGTGCCTTTATTTTTTGGATACCTCCCTTGTAAGGGGGAAAAAGCCATTGATATATATATATGTGTGTGTGTGTGTGTGTGTGTGTGTGTGTGTGTGTGTGTGTGTGTGTGTGTGTGTGTGTGTTTATGTATATATGTATTTATGAGGGGATGACTGAGGATGAGATGGATGGATGGGGTGAAGTGGTCATTGAGCAAGAGGTGTCTGTTGAGGAGGGAAGGGAGAAGGCAGGAAATAGGGATAAGAAGAGAATGACTATGTGTAGATGATACTGTTATGGAAGGAAGGGAGAGGTGAGGCTTATGTGTGAATGATATTTTGATGCAACCCAAAGGATTTTCTCCATCTTCTCTTTGTCTGCATGGGGGGACAGAGAGTGGGTGGGGGGTTGCTGATATATATGTTGGTATGTATGTATGGAATGACAACCAACCTCCTTAAATATTTTCTTTCCCACCTGATAATTATCTCTTTGGATAGAAATGTTTGTATTGCTGAAAAAATATCTTCTCCCCCCCCCACACACACACACACATACATGCATTTATATATAGTTATGACAGGTTTACAATTTTTTTCTTCAATTTTGAGGCTCAAGATCAAGAACTGCTTCAAAACCAGGAAGACAAGAGGAATTCCTTGCAAGAACAAGTAAAGAAAATGAGAAAGGAAAGGAAGGAAAAAGAGAGAAGAATAGCTGAACAGATGGAAAGGAACAGGTATTTATATATTTTATTTCATGTTTGTCAGCTTTGAGATGAGGTGGAACCATCACTGGATACTATAA
>NC_134784.1:53389350-53446850 GCF_046742065.1 Oratosquilla oratoria | reverse complement strand
AGAGTGTTTGTATGTGATGTAGGTGTTGATGAAGTGTTGCATCTGGGGGAGATTGCATCAATGGCTAAGCTTATTCTGTTTTGGTATTATTGAATCTTTAGATACAATAACATATACCAGTGGGTTTTTTCCCCCCTTACAAGGGAGGTAGCCAAAAAACAAAGACATAAAATTCACTCCCACCCATTTCTACCCAAACAAAGGCATCTTTAGATGGAAATAATAAAAGGAGTATGTAGGTTGGTTGTGGTACTCGACATTTGGAATTGGTGGTGAAAGGAACTCAGGCAGAATTCTTGGCTTTAACCCCTTCCATACGGTGCCGCACACGTAGGCATCATGGACTTAGATCTCGGTGGCAGCAGCCAATGCCAGCCGTACGACGTGTAGTAATAATAATCTCATCATAAAATATAGTCACCGCTTATATCGATCGTTCTCTCTTCACCCGTGAATTTTGATAACCATAGAAAATGCGATTACAAAAGAATTAGAAAGAATGTCATTATGGAGGGGCAACTACAATAAATATAATCAAGACGCCGATATGGCAGCCTCGCGAATACACTCGCTCCCCATGACGCCTACATGTGCGGCACCATATGGAAGGGGTTAATTCTCCTTGTATAGATCTGACTACTACATACATGGCAAGCCCCCATGAAGGCTCGGAGGGTTGCCAGAAACATATTATATGTATTTACAAGAGTTGCCATATGAGGAATATTTGGAAGTTGGTCGCCTTGGTTGAGGCATTGGCTGATAATGTGCAGGTGTTGACCCGAGATGCAGCTGCGGCTATTGTTTAAGGTAGAGCTCTTGACCTGATATGCTTAGAATCTTTTGTTATCAAAGGGTGTTGTCAAGAAAGGCTGGTGAGCTTGGTCACAAAACAATGGAAGTACCTAGGGAGATGCCAGTCTTGTCGTTGAAAGTACCATGCTACACCATATGTGTGCTTGCATGGGTGTGCATACACTGAATACATAGATGATAAGAAGTATAGTTTCTGGATGCTCATTGGCCGAGCAAGTTAGAGCATCACCACTTGTAGCGGAGGTTGAGATGGCGGTTTGAACCCCGCCACCAGTGAGTTGGACCAAGGGGATTGTTCAATAAATTCCATACTACAAAATCCTCTGTAAGGGGCACCTTCCTAGCCCAATGATAGGGGAGTTCATGGCGTTAAACCAAACCATAAAAAAATCACCATCATCACATTTCCTGGGGGAGGTAATATAGGCGAAGTTAAATCATTGACCTTTTCCAGACCACATGACCCAGTTTCTTGGGACTGCACCTTCAGAGTGAGAGTGAGAGAGAGAGAGAGAGAGAGAATGAAAGAGGAAAAAAAGATTGCAGCAGATAAACTAATGCTGCTATCTATGCAGCTTTCAGTAACTGTAGCACTCCTTCGGCCTCCAGTTTAGTCTCGATTTCTCGGGACTGCTGAAGTTAAGGCAACGGCCAAGGCCAACAGGTGGTGGTGACCTTGGTGTTTAGACTGGGTCTTGTGCTCTTATATGATTTCTCTCTCTGTCTCTCTCTTTTTCTCTCTTTCTTTTGTCTTAAATGGCAGACCCATCTCTTTTTATCATTGCTATTAAGTCAGTGTTACTTATTTGAGAAGGTGTATATCCCCCCTCCCTCCCCCTCTCCTTCCCCCCCCCCTCTCTTTCTCTCTCTCTCTCTCTCTCTCTCTCTCTCTCTCTCTCTCTCTCTCTCTCTCTCTCTCTCTCTCTCTCTCTCTCTCTCTCCCTTTATTCCTCCATCTTTCTTTATCTCTCCATCTTTCTCCCTTTGTTCCTCCATCTTTCTTTTATCTCTGTCTCTCGCTCTCTTTTTCTCCCTCTTGCTGTCTCTTGCTCTCTTTTTCTCTCTCGCTGTTTGTCACTCTCTTGCTGTCTCTCTCACTCTCACTCACTCTCTCATTCTCTTGCTGTCTCTCTCATTCTCTCACTCACTGTCTCACTCACTGTCTCACTCACTCCCTCTTTCACTCCCTCTTTCACTCCCTCTTTCACTCCCTCTTTCACTCCCTCTCCCTCTCTCTCCCTCTCTCTCTCTCCCTCTCCCTCTCTCTCTCTCCCTCTCTCTCCCTCTCTCTCTCTCCCTCTCTCTCTCTCCCTCTCTCTCTCTCTCTCTCTCTCTCTCTCTCTCTCTCTCTCTCTCTCTCTCTCTCTCTCTCTCTCTCTCTCTCTCTCTCTCTCTCTCTCTCTCTCTCTCTCTCTCTCTCTCTCTCTCTCTCTCTCTCTCTCTCTCTCTCTCTCTCTCTCTCTCTCTCTCTCTCTCTCTCTCTCTCTCTCTCTCTTGCCCCCTCCCCCTCTCAGCCCTTGTCTCTTTCTGCTCTCTTTGCTCCCACTTTCTCTCACACTACATATCCACATAACATGGAATGCATTCTATTTTGGTAATCATTATCAATTTATTAAAAAAAAACTAAATAAATTTCCCATTCATTTTTCTATGAATATTAGTAGAAAAAGTGTGTAGATTCCAAGGAAAAAGATTAGAAATTTTAATTCCCCTTAATTGGATTTGCTCCAATGCATCGTTTACCCAAGTAGCTGCCCAGGCATCTGTAAGGCTTCAGAAGCATTGAACTTTTTGTATACATGCTCATATTTCCAGTTCACGCAGTGTACTAAATCTGTTCAGCAGCAAATGGAAAAGTGATTTGTTGGCGTATTTATGTTGAGAATGTAGGGCTTCTGGAGTTTTGTAGCCTTGTAATTCAATTTAGTTTGCAAAAGAACAATAATAAGTGTATTAGTTTGATAAGCAAGGTCATATATTTGATTTTGTTCCTGTCACAAGAATTTTTATTTTTTATTTTTTAAATATCGAAACGGGTGAAGTGATGATGTATATAATTAGTACAAGGTCATTGGGTGTCTGATCCACATCCAGACATAGTATCTTCTCAGCCGTGCTCATGAGATAGTGGTTGCTGCTCTTTGCTCTGTGTGTGTTGGACATCTTATTGTGTTTCCTGTATGCCATGTGTCTTTGTGTGTGAACATTTGGAAAAGAAAATATTCTAGTTATTTATACATTCGATATGACAGGACAATCAAGTGATAATACATGATTGAATTTTTAGATGGATGCAGTATTTATTATTTGAAAAAGAAAAAAGGACAACATATAGTAGAAGGAATTGACCATATATAAACTGTATAAACTTGATTTCATAACTGCCCCATCGGTGTCACTGGGTTTAATTATGACTTGGGGGCGAAGGTCCACTGTAGGGTGTTATGGTCACATAGAGGAACACCAGTGTGATGGAAAGAAGTATAATGTGAGTGACAGTAATGGATATATTCCTAAGATTTTGTACTCTACAAATTATTTGATTGAAAACAGTTCCTAGAATGCAGCAGTATATATTTTTTAACAGTTGTAGTTTGGACATTAGAATGAACTAATGTATTTGACGGCTTAAAAAAGTCATGCTAAAAGATAAGTCTCAGAAAAGCAGCCTATGTCTTATAAGGCCAAGGCTCAGCTTTAGGGTAGTGGCTAGTGGTAAGCATATGGCAGCTGTGGCCCTTTAATCAAACCCCAAATATATATATATATATAGGAAGGACGGGAGAAGACAGGAGACGGGTGAATGGAGAATGGTTGTATATGGATGATGTTGTGATGCATGAGGTGGAATGGGCGGGGGATGGGGGGTGAGGTAGTATGTGTGAGCAAAATTTGACGCAGCCCGAGGGGATTTCTCCCCGTCTTCTCCTTTTATGCATGGGGGGACAGAGAGGGGGGGGGTCGCCGATTTAATGAAGCGGCCTTGCTGTGGATGTGCTGTGTCTTGCGACACTGCTTCTGACCCAGGGCAGTGGACAAGGTGCAGGGATGACCCGTCATCCAGGAGATGCTAAGATAAGAGGGAGGGTGGAGGGGTGTGGAGTGTATTCAGGGATGGAATGGGTGGGAATGATTTTATGCCTTTTCCTTTTTGGCTACCTGCCTTGTAAGGGGGAAAAAGCCTTGGTATATGTATGTAATGTATATGTAATATATATATATATATATATATATATATATATATATATATATATGTATATATATACATATATATATATATACATACATACATACATACATATACCAAGGCTTTTTCCCCCTTACAAGGGAGGTAGCCAAAAAAGGAAAAGGTATAAAATCATTCCCACTCATTCCATCCCTGAATACTCTCCACACCCCTCCACCCTCCCTCTTATCTTAGCACCTCCTGGATGACGGGTCATCCCTGCACCTTGTCCACTGCCCTGGGTCAGAAGCAGTGTCGCAAGACACAGCACATCCACTGCAAGGCTGCTTCATTAAATCGGCGACTCCCCCTCTCCATCCCCCCATGCATAAAAGGAGAAGACGGGGAGAAATCCCTTCAGCCTTCGTCAAATTTTGCTCACACATACTACCTCACCCATCCCCCTGCCCATTCCACCTCATGCATCACAACACCATCCATATACAACCATTCTCCACTCACCCCTGTCTTCTGTCCTCTCCCGTCCTTCCTCAACAGACATTCCCCTCTTCCCCAAAGGCCCCTTCACCACCATCCATCCACCTCATCCTAGGACGTCCCTTCATGTTCACTCCCTCCACATCTGCCTTCCATACCTCTTTTACTAGTCTTTCTTCACTCATTCTTTCCATGTGTCCAAACCATCCTAATACTCTTTCATCAACTCTATCTCCTAACTCCCTTTCCACCCCTGTTCTCCTCCTTACCTCCTCATTTCTCACTCTATCTAGCCTAGTAACCCCCATCATACTTCTCAGACACCTCATCTCAAACACATTCAAACTCCTCTCTTTTGTTCCATGTTTCTGTCCCATACAGTGCTGTTGGCACAATCACTCCTTCATACAGTCTCCTCTTAGCATCCATTCCCAAATGTCTATTCCCTTTATATATATATTTCAAAGATAATATAGTAATGTATAACAAGTCATACTTACTGGTAATTCATATAAAGTAACACCAATCAGGAAGAAACTAAGTGACAGCACTTAACCTGTACGTACCAAAACAATGCCTGCCCAAATTGAGATGTGACCCTTAAGTCATCAAATACGCTAGCTATCACTGATAATTGAATGAACATCTCATTACCAGTGTATATGTTGGTATTTCAGTGTAATGGTGTATCCTGTAATTTTTTTTTTTTCTTTTTTTTTATTATGCTAAAGTGATGTATGGTTTATTGTAATTAGATGCCACATGCAGATATGTTATTTGGAAATAAGCTTACATGCTTTTTTGTGTTATCCTCGGTAATTGTAATTGTTATTTTAAACTATGTGTTTTTTTTATTATCTGCATTTCATGTATATTGATTCATTTCCGAATAAACTTATTATTATTATGAAATATTTCTTATGCATGAAATTTTATACTATATGAAAATTAACTCTTTAACTTGAAAAACATTTTACAGCCTCGCACTCGAACTGGCCTCAAGAACCTTGGGAACACGTGTTATATGAATTCCATAATTCAGTGCTTGAACAACACGACTCTTTTAGCCAAGTACTTTGTAGAGGATGTGTACTGGTGAGTACTGTCATGCATATTCATCTTTGTTCACATTCTTCAATTCAATACCTAGTTGTATTATATGGGAAGGGAGCTATGCTCGTGGTGACCCGTCTTTGTATCTTTCAGCATCAAGTTTGTTCTTAAATTCTTGAATAGTGTTTGCACACACGTGCCTTATCTTATTTATTCCAGGTATCCACCACTGTATGGGAAGCTATTCTTTTTCAGATTTCTTCTATAATGATCCTTTTTTTTTTTTTGTAGTTTCTTTTCATGTCCTCTTGTTTTTCTGTTGTCCCACTTTAATAAATCTTCTCTATCTAGGATTTCCATTCCTTTCATTTGACGCAGCCCGAAGGGATTTCTCCCCGTCTTCTCCTTTTATGCATGGGGGGACGGAGAGGGGGGTCGCCGATTTAATGAAGCGGCCTTGCTGTGGATGTGCTGTGTCTTGCGACACTGCTTCTGACCCAGGGCAGTGGACAAAGTGCAGGGATGACCCGTCATCCAGGAGATGCTAAGATACGAGGGAGGGTGGAGGGGTGTGGAGTGTATTCAGGGATGGAATGGGTGGGAATGATTTTATGCCTTTTCCTTTTTGGCTACCTCCCTTGTAAGGGGGAAAAAGCCTTGGTATATGTATGTATGTATGTATGTATGTAATGATATCCTGATCTTTACCCTACATCTTTCCTAGTTTACAGTTCAGTTGTATTTAATTGGAAGTAACCAGTAGTTAGATTTCTGTGGAGAAAATTAATCTAAAAAAGATTAGTTTATAGAGATAAAAGAGAGGTTTAAGGGGGTAGCAGAACATATTTATAATATTTGGTTGTGAAAACTTAGTGTTTTTTACTTCTTTTTTTCCAGGAGGTGCCAAGATAAGAGGGAGGGAGGAGGGTGGAGGGGAGTGGAATATATAGGAAATGGTATGGGTGGGAGTGGTAGGGGGAAAAAGCCTTTGGTATATGTATGTATGAAAACTTAGTGTGAATTTTCAGAAGTTATGCATATGTTTTACATGACAGTAATATTATTCTGTGCTTGCCAACTACAGGAAAAATCAAAAGAACAGCAAAAACCCATATTCCTAATTTTGTATGACCTCGAAAAAGTATTCGACAACGTACCAAGAACAGCCATGTGGTCTGTCCTCAATTGCTATGGAATCCCTGAGCCTTTTGTTGACATGATCAAAACCCTACATGATGGGATGACAGCTGTAGTAATCCACCAGAGCAACCTGTCAGCCCTCTTCCCAATCACATGTGGACTAAAACAAGGATGTGTAATGGCACCGACCCTTTTCTCTTTACACTTAGCTGCCATGCTATATGAAGTACCCCACAACAACCCAGGGGTTGAAATAAGATACAGATTAGATGGAGGGATTTTTAAACTGGGCAGACTCAAATCACGGCACAACACCAGCACCATCAATGTGACAGAACTACAGTATGTAGATGACAATGCTGCCGTAGCCCACACCCAAGCAGAACTCAAAGAATCAGTGGATAATTTCCATGCTGCCTACACATGTTTTGGCCTAACAGTTAACAAGGCCAAAACTAAGATATTGGCCCAACCAAGACCAGGGGAAAATCCACCAGTAACTAACATCGCCATGGATGGAACCGCCATTGAATGTGTCAAACACTTCCCATACCTGGGAAGCATCCTTTCCACCCAGAGCACCTCCTCCAAAGAGATTGAAAACAGGTTACAAGCTGGCCACACTGCATATGGGAGACTATCCACCAGGGTGTTCAAGAACAAAGACCTAACCACCCATACAAAGGTGATAGTATATAATGCTGTTATAGTATCTACCCTGTTATATGCATGTGAGACTTGGACCCTTTATAGTAGGGACCTCAAAAAAATGGAACAATTCCACCAGAAAAATACGGAGAGCAATAAAAAAAATCAAATGGAACGACTATATGTCCAATACAACAGTCCTTGAAAGAGCTAACGTCACCAGCATTGAGGCCGTGATCATGAAACACTGCCTAAGGTCTGGCCATGTGGTGCGTATGGAGGACACAAGACTACCAAAGAAAATACTCTTCAGTGAGTTAAATACAGGTGATTGCTGCCTTAGAGGCCACCCTATGCTCTGATTTAAAGACTAACTCAAAAAATCCCTCAAGGAAGCTAACATAGACCCAAACACCTTTGAAGCTTCAGCGAATGACAGGAATGAGTGGAGAAGCAAAATTAAAGTGGGCACAGACCTCTTTGAAGAGAATAGAAGAGCCAACCTGGTAGCTAAACAGCAGCAACAGGCAGAAAGAACAAATCAACCACAACCACCTCCCACGATTCAGTGTGATCAATGCCCTCAGTTGTTCAGGGGACTAATTGGTCTTATGAGCCATAAGAAGGCTCATTACCCTAAAAATAACTAACCTATTATGACCCCCTCCTGTATTCTACCTTCTATTGGGACTGAAAACTATGATATTCAGATACAAGTACATGCAGACGATGAATATTATGCTTATGTTACACTGGTACACAACACTATTGTACAATACAAGTATGTTACATTGATACACAACACACTATGGTACACTATCAATTATTCACAGAAAGCAGTTTTGCAATGGTTCCTTGCAAAGATTGTCTGTAGCCTTGGAGGGTTATCCATCATTAGCAAAGAACCTTCACACTTTTCACTCTGTTCATTCTTGAAATGTCTATCATACTTATCAAACATCTCATCTGAAATGCACTCTGTACATTCCTTTCAACATTTCTTATATTCCAGATCTCTGCTCCATACAATATCATGGGCAGCCACAATCACTCCTTCATATAATCTTCACTTTAAATTCATTCCCCAAATACCTACTTATACTTTTCATTCCACCTACACATTTACTCTCTTCATTTACTGTGTAGCTCCATCATCCACTGCTACAAGTAACCCCACATACACTCCACTTCCTTAGGTATTTCACCTGTCACATTTACATTTCACCTGCCAATCAACATAGGTTAATGGTTTGGCCTGGCCATCCTTCCTTATAAGGGAGGAAAATCTCATTGGTATGTATTTATACTGTCAACATTCCTTGTATATCTCACTCCTTTTACCTACAGTTTCCTGAATGCTTTTGAAATAAATTGTTTAAGAAATATAATAAGTGTTATAAGAATGAGTGAAATTAGGTGGTAAGACAGAACATGGGGTGGAAAATAGAGCCATCAGATTGTGCAGATCAAACTGCTGAAATTATGTGGGCATGTAGAAAAAATAATCAGTGAACAGTTATGTGCATTTGCAATGCCATAGGATATTAAGAGTGCATTTTTGTGTGTTGTTGTGTAGTGGTTGAATTTCTAACTTTTTGTATACTGGTTGTTGATGAATGTAGTGCATGTGCGATGGATCCATGTGTGGCATGTGTTGTATTTGTATGTGTGTGAGAAGTTTATAGGTTTTTTATATGTTGAACATGTGTATATGGTTGGGTTGGTTTCTCTTTCTATGGCTAGAAAGGGGAGTTGTGGGAGGGCAGGCATTGTGGTAGCTTCTTATGTGAAAAAACAGAAATAAAAGAAGGGGAGATAGTTGTTGTTGTTGTTGTTGTCGTTCCCTAGACTGTCTGTCCGAGCAGTCCCATCTCCCCAAGGAATGCTACAGCCGAAACTGGGAAAAATTTTCCCACAAATCCTTTATAGAGTGTATGTTGTGTTGTTTGCGTGCATGATTGTGTATAATGCAGTCTTCCATTATGTGTTGTATGGTGTGGGGTGAAGTGTTACATCCTGGGCAGCTGTTCACAATGCGGTCATCCAGCCTCTTCTGGTAGCTTAGAAGTGCTGGGTGGTGGCCTCAACGCAGTATGGCCAAGTGGACTCTGTCCTTTCGTGGGAGAGAGGATTCAGAAGGGTGGATATCAGGGGGTCTGGCATGCAGCAGTGTGTTGTCTTTCAGTGTGTTAATGGAGCGGTGAGTGATATGATTATGAATATGTTTCCGGAGGCTGGTATTTGGTGGTTGTGGAGGAAGAGAAGAGAGTATTTGCGCGTAATAAAGGTCTTTGGGTGTTGTTTTAATGTTTCTTGGTGTGTGTGGGTGTTCTGCTATGTAGTGTAGCGGGTGTGATGTGTTTGTGGTGGGTGTGGCAAGTGTTTGTGTGCCTCTCATGTCGAGGTGGTCCTTGACTTTGAGGACTTTTGTTGGTGTTGTATTTGTGCAGCCTGTAATTGTTTTTAGGGCTTTGTTTTGTATGATTTGAAGGGTGTTGTGGTGTGTCTCACTGAGATTAGGAGCCCATGCAGGACTTACATAATCCAACACTGAGCGTATGCATTGTTTGTATATTGTTATATTAGTTTCTTTGTTTTGTCCAAATGTCGTTCCAGTGATTGACTTAAGTGCGTTAAGTCTAGGCGTGCATTTGTTTTTTATGTTTGTGATGTGTTGTTTGAAAGACATGGATGTATCGTATGTTACACCAAGAATTTTCGGTGTGTTTGTGTGTGGTATTAGAGTGTTGTTAATGTAGAGATGAGGTATGTATTTGTGTTCTATTGTCCAGTTGGTGAGAAGTGTTGCTGTAGATTTGGTTGGAGCTATTTTGAGTCTGTTTGTGATGAACCATGTGTTGAGTATCTAGGTATGGCTGGATTATTTCCGCAGCTTTGTCTGTGTTACGATGTGTGCATGTGATTGTTATGTCGTCTGCGTAGGAAGAGATTTGTATTTCTGAGTTGTCTGGTGTGGGTAAGTCATGCATGTATAGATTAAATAGTGTGAGGGATAGAACTGAGCCCTGTGGTACTCCATTCTTAATGTTTCTGATGTGCGATGATTGGCCATTATATGACATGTAAGCATTCCTACCTGCCAGATAATTGGCCAGCCATCTTTTGGTGTTATTGTGCATGTCTGTGTTATATATTTTATTTGTTAGGTTGTGGCGGGGGATAGCATCAAAAGCTTTACTAATGTCTAATGTTATGAGAAGTGTTCTGTGGTGGGGCCTATCTGAATTGATGCCATCTAAAATTCTTTGTGTGAGGTTTATCAGAAGAGTGTTTGTGGAGTGTAGTGGCCTAAAACCGTGTTGTGAGTCAGCAAGGGGAATATGTGGTGTGACAAGTTTAAGTATTAGGCGTTCAATGACTTTAGAGGGGGTGCAGAGAAGTGTGATTGGGCGGTGCGATGTTGGGATTGTTGGGTCTTTGTTTGGTTTTGGAATGGTGATTATTTTACCATGCTTCCAGATGTCAGGTATAGTGTTGTGTGAATAGCTGTAGTTTGCAATGTTTGTGAGTGTGTGTATACCTTGTGGTCCAATGTGTTTTAGGTGGATGTTGCTTATGTTATCAGGGCCATAGGCAGATGAGTGCTTGAGAGTATGTATTATGAGTTTTGTCTGACTGTCTATGAAGGGTGTATAGTCTGAGTCTGTGGGGAAGTCTTTCTTACATCGAATGGTGCGTCGGTCGTCAGGGTGAGAAGTGAGATGGCTTGTCTGTGCAAAATGACGTATGAGTGCGTTTGCTTGTTGTCTGTTTGAGGGTAGATTATCTGTTGTTGTGATTATTGCTGCATGAGAGCGTGTAGTGTTACTGTTGGATAGTGTAATGCTGTTGAGTGTTTTGTACAATTTGCTGGTGTTTGTTTTGTGATCAAGTGCATTGATAAAGTTTTGCCAATTTTGTGTTTTTTGTTCGTGTATTTTATTAGCAATCACAGTGTTTAGTGTTTGTATTTGGTCTGCTATGTTTTGAGGGATAGGTGTGGGGGTATCGTGTTTAAGTGTGTCACGTTGTCTGATGAGGTCTTGGATTTCTGGTGTGAAGTTGGGGTTGTGTGATTTTCTGTTGCCTCTAGGGATGTATCTCGTGTCTGCGTTTTGTATGATTGTATTAAAAGTGTGCACAACAATGTTTATGTTTGTGATTGGTGTACTGTTAAGTGTTTCAAAATGTTGTTCTGTCTCCTTAGTAAAAGCTTCCCAGTTAGCTTTCTTGTAATTGGTGTATGTGTGTCTGTGGCCAACTGGGGTGCATCTTGTTTTGGTAGTGATGATGATTGGAAGGTGGTCAGAACCAAGGGTTCCGACCACTCTCCATGATGTTGTTGGGGTTAGGCAGGGGGAGCAGAAGGTGATATCAGGAGAGGAGGGAGTGTAGAGGGCTTGGTGTGGGATATGTGTATGATTATGTGTGTTGTTCATGATAGTCAATGTGTCAAACTGAGTCTGTATATCAAGCCCTCTGTCTGTGTCAGGGTTGTCGACATACCAGGCAGATGACTTGGCGTTGAAGTCACCACCCATGATCAGGTTGGGGATTGAGGCTAGTTGGCTGAATTGAGGCCTGAAGGTGTTTGGAACTGTGGGGGATGATTGTGGGGGAATGTACATGTTAACTATTGGGTGGTCCCAGCGTCTACGTCGTGGGACCACCCCCCAACCCCAAGAGTTGGGGGCCAAACAGCAGCAACCACCCCTGGCCATCAGGGGAGATAGTTGGTGGCGATTCTGGGTGCAATCTAGAGACCAGGTACTGGCTCATAAGGCAGTGCCCTTACATGCCTAAGTGCCACCCCGAGGCAAAGTTCTTGGCCTGTTTTAGCTATTGGCTTGTGAAATAATTAAACAGATTTTAAAAATTGTATTTAATGTCCCTATTGCAGAAAGGATAAGGGAAAAATATTTCATATTCTGTTGATTCTAACACAAAATTCGTATATTACGGTAAAATATTCAGGGCTCCTTTGACCTTTTTTTTTTATTATAATTATTTTGTCAGCCTTGTGGGCAACATGTCTAGACTAGAATTGCTGGCCCCTAAATATGCCGCCCCAGGGCATACGACAACCACACACACACACACACACGCACACACACACAAACACACACATGTAAGGGCCTTACCATCAGGTCTGCATCTCCCTGTGGAGATGGGGGTATTTGTATCCTCTTGTGTCTGGATGGTGGCGATTGCATCTGGAAGCTGGATTCTCTATTGGTTCTCTATCCGTCCCCTTCCTGATAGTAAAGTAGTCTATTGCAGGCAGGACTTGGTAACTGAAATTTGAGCAGTTATTATTCTTTGCTGTGCGTAATGACTTACCTGGTCTCTTGCAGTCGTGACATCAATGACAAGAGCAAACAGCGTGGAGATGTGGCGGAGGAAGTTGGTGCAGTCATGAGGGCGCTGTGGTGTGGCCAGTACCGCTCCATTGCCATGTGGGACCTGAAGGTGGGTTGATGATAGTTCAGTGACCTCAAATAATTACATACACATATTCTTTGTCTTGATTATTTATAGGAGAACACAAACAGAGGGGGTGCCTAATCCCCTTGTTCCACCCTCCTTAGTGGACATTTGGGACCAGTGACAGTCCTGTGAGATGGACAGCAAAGCTGCCCATTTTTGAAACCCATGAACCCCTCACCTCTGTCAAGAGGTGCAGCCCTGAGAGGCTGACACTCTATCTCTTAGAGTTTTTCACACATTGGGAGCTGACATCTGGTGATTGCTCCCACCCTCCCCCACCACTTTCAGCTGGTGATGTAACAATTCCACATGAATACAACACCGACAACAGTCTGAAGTTTCTTCCCAGAGAGATCTGTGGGTGACTGTTGCCATTCATTGTGGAGCTGTGGATTTTCCACATGGTCAAACTCAAACCATCATCCGTCATCCATGAGGAGCTAAGATGAGAGAGAGGAAGGGGTGGTGGATGGGAGTGGAATGGGTGGGAGTAGATACATGCCTTTGACTTGGCTACCTTACTTATAAGGGGGGTAAAAGCCATTGGAATATAGATAGAAACTCAGGCCAACAGTTAATTAATTGAGGCTGATTTATCTGATGTTTTGGTTGCAACATACATGCAATGGCTCTTTTCCTCTTACCAGGAAGGTAGCCAAAATCAAAAGGCATAATTTTACTCCCACCTATTTCATCCCCACCCATTTCACTCCTATTTATTTGGTTATAACACATATCTAAAACCCATTCATTGTTCTTTCCATCCACGAAGTGCTGAGATGGAAGGGACAACAAGTGAGTCTTGGACATGTGTGGGATGCCTGGTGTATGATGATTCGATGATGCATCACTATATTCGCATTATAAAACATAAAGTTACGGCTATATTACTCATTCTCTTTCACTCTGAATATTAATAACCACAGACAATATGATCAAGCCAGTTCACAGAATATAGGGGTCACTCAGATACAATACATACATACACACACACACACCAAAGCCCTTTTTTCCCCCTTACATGGGAGGTAGCCAAAAAATACAACTACAAAATAACTATAATCAAGACAGGAACACCAGCATCCCCATATACTCACTCGCACCTCATGATGCCTATGTAGGTGTCATCGTATGGATGGGGTTAACATCACCACCCCCTATATGAAAGAGACGAGGCCTCTTGAAATATGTATCCTTGGTCAGAATTTGCATGAATTATTGAAGAGCTTTTTGACATTTCAGAGTGTGGTTGGGCGATTCAACAAGAGCTTCAGAGGCTGTGATCAACATGATTCTCATGAATTTCTTATAACGTTAATGGACTGGCTATTAGAGGACTTAAATAGGGTAAGAACATTGTCTTAAAAAGAAAAATATATAGATAGAATTAAGTACAAGTGCCAAAAAAAAAAATCCTTAAACTATGTAGATAAGATGAAATAGATTTCTTTTTTTCATTACATGTGCATATATGATATGGAGATATTATGTATTGCAGATTACAGTTGAGCTTCCCCCTGAAAAAGAACAGAATAATGATAATGTTCCTGACTATATTGCTGCCAGTAACGCTTGGGATGAGAAGATAAAACGTTACGATTCAATTATCCATGAACTCTTTTTTGGGTTGTGGCGGTCTACAGTGGAGTGCAAAACTTGTGGAAATAAATCTGTTACCTTTCAGCAATTTTCCGTGCTGACACTATCCTTCTCCAGTAACAGCCGCTGTACCCTTAGGGTAAGTAGCAATTAGTGCATTCGCCTTCTTTGGATGCTGGCAGGCTGAGTGGGTTAGGGTGTTGCTACTTGTGGCGAAGGTCGAGGTGATGGTAGTTCGAACCCTGCCATTGGTGAGTTGAACTAAGGGTATGGTTCGTTAAATTCCATGCTACAATGTCCTTTGTAAGGGGCATCATCCTAGCCTCCTGATAGGGAGTTTGTGACATTAAACCAAATCATTAATCATCAATATAATAATAACTCCTTCTGTAGTGGTGTAATGCTGGTCTCACATTCACTTAGTTGTGGGTTCAAATCCTGCACTCCTCTCCAATTCCCAGCAGTGATGGTCACCTTCCCAAACAGTCCAAATGCATTTACATGCCTCCTGGCATAGGCTTCTCACCACCTTATAAGGGGAAGAAGCCTTTTGATATGAATAATCAATCTATTGGGTCTGGTCTCTCGGAGCAGAAGACTTGTGGCCTTCAAGTAACTGTCAACAGCCTATGGATGGATCCATAGGTCATTCATTGAAGATGTATTGTCTAGGGATTATTAAGAGTGGGGCATTGTAGTATGAGGTGTTCTGCATCCTTAGGTACAAGGAGAATGCCTGTTGAGTAGGGAAGAGAGAGAGCAAAAGGTAAGGTGTGAGTGAAGAGTGGTTGTGAATGGATCAGAAATTGATGCAGCACTGAAGGGATTTCTTCTTGTCTGTTCTATAATTTCTAATGTAAAAAAGTGTGGGGGAGGGGGAGGGGGAGGGCTACTACATAAAGGCATTATCACACTGGGTTGTTTTCCCTCCAACCTCCAAGTAATCAGTGGTACTGTCCACCTCGAGAGCTTTTTCTGCCATAAAATCACTCTGGTAAACTATTTTGTTTTCTCAACAATTTACATAGAACGTTATCTGATGTGCTGGAGGAAAATAATTTTCCTTCAGTATATGAGATTCCTGAAAGCTGTGGGCTGAAAATATGTTCCAACAGTTGGAGGAAAAATGGCCCATCGTGATAACACCTGTATGAAGTGGTGGAAGTAAATCAGCTTTGCCTGTTGGGGATGGGGTGAGGGGTGATGAAGTATGTGTGAGAAATAATTTGACACAGCCCAAAGGGATTTCTCCCCATTTTCTCCTTTTCTACATGAGGGGACAGAGAGGGGGGGTTGCCAATTTAATGAAGTGGCCTTGCTGTGGATGTACTGTATCTTGTGACAGTGCTTCTGACCCAGGGCAGTGGGTGAGGTGCAGGGATGACCCGTCATCCAGGAGGTGCCAAGATAAGAGGGAGGGAAGAAGGTGGAGGAGAGTGGAGTGTATTAGGGATGGAATGGGTGGGAGTGGTTTTTATGCCTTTGTTTTTTGGCTATCTCCCTTATAAGGGGAAAAAAAGCCTTTGGTATATGTATGTATGTATTACTATTCTTTTTTTAATAATTTTGCAATTCATTTCAACAGGATTTACTGAATCACTTCCACCAGTCAAACCATGTAGAGTACAAATGTTCCTGCTGCAAAACTCTACGCAACTCTGTCCAGACTTTAAATCTCTGGAAGCTTCCACCCGTCCTTATTATTCATCTAAATAGGTAAGAAACTTCAAACATCTGAAGGGCATCACTTCTTCAAATTGCTACGTAGTTAGGGATAGTATACTTAATTTCTTTAATGGGTGATATTGTTCTTGTAAACGGTCAAATGTAATTATGTGGTCATGCTGCCCATGACAAGAATTCCATGTAATGGCAAATTAGTTTGTGTTATTCCAATAGATTTTTTGGGGGGCTGGAAGGGAGATGTATAACTTCTATGTTATATCTACTGTATCAGGTTTGGTAGAGACGAATCTAGAAAATATCCCTATTCTTCTTTTCAGGTTTGAAAATGAAGTTCTAACAAGAAAGCGACAGAATTTTGTCGATTTTCCTATACAAAACCTAGACCTCACCAAAGATATTTTAGAACGCAGGTAAGCTCGTTTATTGTGAGATATGGACATCTTTGTGGCAATGTTTTTTTGTTGTTCCCAAATTATTCTCCTCTGTTTAGGTGGCTATCACCTGATGATTTTAGTTACCCAGAGGGGTGCTGCTGGAGTAGTACGGGTTTAGCATTTTGCATTAATGCAGTGAAAATGATAAGGTGTGATCTTCATGTGGTTTAAGTGAGGTGGAGTGAGAGGAATACCTGTGATGAAAGGGTGAAAATGCTGAGGGTTGAGCTACTTTACATTATGTATAATGGCTGATCAGATGGGGGTGGGGAAGAAAAAACAAACAAACAAACAATGTGATAAGTGTTTTTATATGTGTTGTTTTACCTTTTGCAGCCCAAGCCATTCGAACTACTACTTATATGGAGTGTGTAACCACTATGGCACCATGGATGGTGGACATTACACCGCCTTCTGCCGTTCGTCCATTAACAATCACTGGTACAAATTTGATGACCACGAAGTCTACGACATTACACCGGAAGCAGTCAAAACCCCAGCAGCATACATCCTCTTCTACGTTGCATCGAATATAAATGTAAAACTTGGTGAAGTTGTCATGTCCTGAAGTCAAAGTGGGAAGGCCATAGGAAGGCATTTCCTCTCTGTGTTCAGGCATACATGGCTATGACATAATAGAATCGTGATTTGATAGTTTCTTATTATTTTGATAAAGGTACATGACTGTTATATGATAAAGTATGTTGTTGACACATGCTTTGGACTTGATTTTGGCAAAGGTTATATATATATATATCCTCTTTTATCATATCTTTTTTTTGTTAGATTTCTCAGTAATTATGTACAGTATATTTCGTTCATTTGTATTTTTGTATTACAAACATCAATTTCATAATTGTAATATATGAACATTCCGAGCTCTGAATTTTGTGAAAGTGATTTTACTTCTCGAGAACCCTGATAAAAAAGCGAGCCTCAACGAAGAGTATCAGTTCAAAATTGATTCCTTCAAGATGTGATGATGATGATATGGCTTAATTTCACAAACTCCCCTTATTGGGAGGCTAGGATGGTGCCCCTTATAGAGGATTTTGTAGCATGGAATGTAATGAACCATGCCCTTGGTTCAACTTCGCCAGTGGCAGGGTTTGAACAGCCATCCCCTCGACCTTTGCCACAACCCTAACCCTCTTGGCCAGTGAGCTTCGTCTTCAAGATGTGAGCAAGTGATCATTTGTATTGTTTGAGGCAATACAGCACTAGGTTCCAGATAGCTGACTTTTGAAGGTCATTAGTATTAAAATTTCATGAGCATGCAAGGAATGTACCCACAGTGGCAAACTTGCCCCCTCTTTATTTATTTATTTTTATCGGGTTAGAGAAAATAATGAAAGGTATTTTACTTTTTCCTGTTTCTCTTTCTGCCTATATCTTTCTTTTATTGTATATATATATATATATTTTTCACATTTTTCCCCTAAAGCTGTCACACATACTTGATCTTTTTTTTTTTTCTTGCTCTCTCTCTCTCTCTCTTTCTCTCTCTCTCCTTCTATCCCCACTCCCTCCCTCTCTCTTGCTCTCACTTTCCTTTCTGTGGTAGACCCATCTCTTTTTATTGTTGCTATTAAGTCAGTGTTATTTATTTGAGAAGTATCATCTAGTTTGTCAATTGATTTGTTATTGTAGCTAAGTCCTTAGGGGTCAAGCATCAGGCAACAGGAGGCCTGTGGCCCATTCTGCAGCTCCTGTAGGGTCGCTCCCACAACCCACTTTTAAGTCTCGGTTTCAGATTAAGAAATTCTTTTATAAAGAACATCAAGTTTTGTATAAAGTAAATGTGGGCACAGTCTTGGTGCATTCTGATTTCTCTCTTTTCGTTTCCTTTCCAAATGCTTTAAACTTAAAGAAGTTGCTGGTAAATGGTTCTTATTATTATGAATTTTGTTTGGGTTTGGGATCAAGTAGAGAGAACTGAGAAGAAGTGCATGGAGAGGTAACTGAATTGGGGATGGCATAATTTATGCACGGAGAACTTGTAAAATTTTATCATTCCTAGAAGGGACATCATAAGGTGCCAAAACCTAACAGTGTCAATGACCATAATTAACATGTTCGTAAATTGGCTGGGACCTGGACTGTCTAAATGTAGATAAATTGCAGTGTTTCACTTAAATGGTGATTAATTGATTAATTGATCAAGACATTTTTATTAATTTCTTCAGTGTGGTGATATACTTTGTAGATTTTATTATGTACAATGACCTTTGCTACAACTGAAAGGAAGACCCAAGTCATGGAGCGAGTCTTATCGAAAAGAAGACTCAGTTTGCAAATTAAGGTTATCTGGTATTTGTGAAAATGTAATTTATAAAGTATGTTATCATTTTGATGGATTAATATTTACTTTCTACTTAAAGGTGTGTGAGATACAACAAACTGAGGCTAATAGATTTGTGTAGTGTGAAGAAAGGAGGTACCTATTTTCATCCAATTTGAGGAACTTTTTGCAGAAGGTGCAAAAGGAAATATTTTCATTTGAGGGAAATTATGAACGTTGTTGACGGTAGTGTGAAAAGTGCTAGTACTTCAATTTGCAGACTAGCAAGTAGTTATTGAATTGGTACCTGTGATATGTATCGTATTTCAGAGTCAGCGAGAAGATTGAATGTTCACATTGTAATATTTATATATAAACTTGATATATATATATATGAATATATACATACAAATATATATTTTTTAAGCTCGTCTTGTGTTACAAGACCTGGCAGTAGATTATTTAGCACGGCTTTTCATTAGCTTTGCCTTGTATAATGGCATGACTTGCCAAGTCTCAGTCGTTTTGAGGCTGTTTATATTATTTCTCAGTAAATTCAGCTAAAAGGATAGAATAGTTCATGAAGGGAATGGATGAGGGAAATAGGTTGAAATGTATAAACAGATACTAAAGGAATGAAAATGGATTAGGGAGTTTCGTTCAGTAACTCGTATAGAACAGATAAGTTTATGCTTCCATGTGACCTTGCCGAGAAAGGTTTTAATTTCGAGGTGGAATCGGAAGGATGCTTTACGATGATGGTACATAGGCACTGCAGAAGCATTAGCTTCAAGATTAAGGATTTAGTCATGCAATGGTGCTCTCTTGTCCAACTATTGTTGTGTCTCGTAGATGGAGAGCAGTCAATTTAGTGATGCAAGTAACTATATTTTGAGCAATAGCACTTTATTCTCTCCCCCCTACTCCTCCTCCTCCTCCTCCTTCCCCTTCACCTCCACCAATTCCTTCTTGTATTTCTTTGCCTCCTGCTGGATCTAGTATTTAATCCAAAAAAAGGTGTCCACTGCCCAGGAAAGATCATCTTAATACTTTATTGGATGATGGCAATAATAATATCCATTACCACCACCAAGCAGTTGTCTTTTGCTAAAGGGGTGCCTATGGACGAGTGAAAAGTCAAGCCACATGTTAGCAATTGATTCAGTTTAATGTCAAGAACTCCTCCCTACCAGGGGGCTAGGACTGAAGACTTTTAGCATGGAATCTAATGAACCATGCCCTTGGTCCAACTCACTGCAGCAGGTTTCAAAACCATTGTCACCTCAACCTCCATTGCAAGTAGTGTTGCTCTAAACCGCTCAGCCAGTGAGACATATTAGCAAAGGGACAGATATTTAAGACTAATTTTTTGTCTGAATTATTTATTTATATTTTTTACAAGGACTATGAATATCAAGTACTGTACTGGCGAATTATGCTAGTACAAATCCAAAATGCCGTCAACTTTTATATCCTCTGTTTTGCTACTGTTGTGCCACCACTATCGCTGGTGTACAATTTCCAATTGCCTTTTCTCATAATTCAACATCTTGAAATATGGTGATGTACCCTTGACGAAACAGAAGTGTTTGGTATGATCTAAGAAAGATTAAGAAAGGGAATTGCCATAGTAAAGGAGTTGACTAAGATACTCTTAACCCCAGTGGTGGTGTTTAACCCCTCCCCCTGCCCCCAACAAAAAATAAACATGAATAGAAATAAATAAATTTACAGATGAATAGGTAGAAAATACATATAAATAAATCATGAGCTTTGGTCGAAATGAAATCTGTAAAGGGGCGGAATTGTCATATCACTAAAAACATGCAACATTCACAGAATGCTGTAGAACATACACTTGAGAGCATTAACAACTGTCTATTAATAATCCATCAAAACGTCCAGATTTTCAGTGTAAATATTATATGTAGCTTCTAATACTATACCATTGTATTATATATTATTTTTCAATTGTGTATTTCATGTTTACTTGTTTTTAACGCAGATGCTTTATTGACATGTTTGATTTATTTTTGTTACCCCACAAACCTTATGCACATCAGCTAGAGGGTTTTCTATTGCCAGTGCACAAGAGGCACCCAGTGCACCATGGTAGTGCTATGTAGTCATATTAGCACATCACCTGTAATGGATAGGGCTGCAAGATGATTGTAACTATTAAACATTGATTAAATGGCATTTGAATTTTGAGTGAGATATTCAGCATGTAAAACTTTGATGTGAGTAATTTATATACTTTTTTTCTATTCAGTTCTTCTTCTACATGCCAAATTCTTTGGATCAGGCAGATTACTGAAACTGTGGTCAAATTAATGGATAAAATGTTTAATTGTTATATGCATTATATAGCAGACTGTTGATGAAAGAAGATTGAAACTGTTATTACAAACCTGGAGGGCTCAAGATTATATTGTATATTATACAAGTTACCAACCAACTGCTTCTAGGAGAAATGGCAAATAGCTCTTACAAGCACTTGATGTGGGGTCCCCAAGTTTTTTAATGACAAAGGAATATATCTTGTTTGGGTATGTTGACAACAAGATTTACAAAGTTGTTTTGAGCTTCAAAAATAAATCTAACCACCATTTGGCACTTGCATTCATCTCTCATGTTTATTCTAGCTGCCATAAGGTAATCTTATTCAGTTGAGGGGAAGCAATGCAGGTGTTAAGAGTTATGTGTATTAACCCTTTTGTGTCTACATGTCTCCTTTTTATTTTTATTTTGTTTTTTATTTGAAGGGGTGAATGTGCTGACAGCACTTAATGGGGCAGAAACATAGAACATAAGAGAGAAAGAGTTTAAATGTGTTTGAGATGAAATGCCTGAGAAGTATGGTAGGGGTTACTAGGCTGGATAGAGTGAGAAACAAGGTATGGAGGAGAGCAGGGGTCGAAATGGAGTTGGGAAATAGGGTTGATGAATGAGTATTGGGATGGTTTGGACACATGGAAAGAATAAGTGAGGAAAGATTATTAAAAGAAATGTGGAAGGTAGAGGTGGATAGATTGAACATGAGGGGGTGATCAAGGATGGGATGGATGGGGTAAAAGGGGCATTGGGAAAGGGGGGAATGTCAGTTGAGGAAGGGAGAAGACATTAGATAGGGATGAATGGAGAATGGTTGTATATGGATGATGTGATGCATGGGAGGGTGGGTGGGGGGTTGAGGGGGTTAGGGAGTATGTGTGAATGATATTTTGATGCAGCCTAAAGGGATTTCTACATCTCTTCTCTTTTTCTGTATAAGGGGATGGAGAGGGGGGTTGCTGATTAAATGAAGCGGCCTTGGTTGGATGTGCTGTGTCTTGCTGCATTGCTTGTGAACCAGGGTAGTGTGCAAGATGACCTGGAGCCAAGAAAATTGGGAGGGAAGGAGGGAGGGATGGTAAATGAGAGTGGAGTATGTGGGGATGGAATGGGTGGGAGTGGATTTTATGCATTTGGTTTTTGGCTACCTCCCTTGTAAGGGGGGAAATAGCCATTGGTATACAGTGGCCGCGAAAAGTTTGGGCGCAAAATTATAGGCGCCCCGACTTTCCCCAAAACTCAAAACATGCGAAAAATACAACTTTCCACCCAAACTTTTTGCTATTTTTCAATGCTAGCGTTTGTACCCGTATTTAGCCGAGACAATACACACTATTTGGCAACTCTGTTTAGGCGCACTCGATGTCACATGGAGTCAGTTTCTAAACATCTCTCACGGAGAGTAGTCTTTTTTTTGCGGTGGTCTCTGTTTTTGTGCCTTGATATCTCCGTAATGGGAAGTGGTAAAGAGCTGGAAAGAGACACAGTTGTTACAATCATAACCCTCTATAAGGAGGGTTATAAGTGTAAAGATATTGCTACTCGTGTGGGAATTGGAGTGCGTCAAGTGCAAAAGTGGACCAAGAAATTTCGAGACGAAGGAAGTGACATCATTCGTACTCCAAAGCATCGCTCTGGTCGGCCAAGGAAGATATCAAATCGTACTTCTACGGTTCTAACTGCCTCCTAATAACTGTAGGAGGCAGTTAGAACCGTAGAAGTACGATTTGATATCTTCCTTGGCCGACCAGAGCGATGCTTTGGAGTACGAATGATGTCACTTCCTTCGTCTCGAAATTTCTTGGTCCACTTTTGCACTTGACGCACTCCAATTCCCACACGAGTAGCAATATCTTTACACTTATAACCCTCCTTATAGAGGGTTATGATTGTAACAACTGTGTCTCTTTCCAGCTCTTTACCACTTCCCATTACGGAGATATCAAGGCACAAAAACAGAGACCACCGCAAAAAAAAGACTACTCTCCGTGAGAGATGTTTAGAAACTGACTCCATGTGACATCGAGTGCACCTAAACAGAGTTGCCAAATAGTGTGTATTGTCTCGGCTAAATACGGGTACAAACGCTAGCATTGAAAAATAGCGAAAAGTTTGGGTGGAAAGTTGTATTTTTCGCATGTTTTGAGTTTAGGGGAAAGTTGGGGCGCCTATAATTTTGCGCCCAAACTTTTCGCGGCTACTGTATGTATGTATGTATGTATGTAAATCTATTTCTGCTACTATGGAGTCTATGTTTGGTATGTTTATTGTGGCTGTTACTAGGTGGTTTTATTCAACTGAGGGAAATTGATGTAGATGACAAAGGGTTAATCAGTAGCGCTTTAATGATTATTTTCATCAAGTTTCTTAAGTTTTCTTCAGGACTATCCGATAACCTGGTTGTATTTACACAGTTTCAGGATCATATGTCCAAAACCTTATCACTTTCAACTGAGAGAGTCTAGCTATATATGCACTAAATTCAAAAGCTGTATACTATATATATATTTTTTTTGTTTTTTGTTTTTGTAGCTACAAGTTTTAAGTCAAAATATCTTCAACCTCATTTTATCGTAGAAATGTGCTTATGCAGAGGAAAGTCGGGTTAATTCTTGTTCATTTTTCATGTAAATTTCTGTAGATACTTTTTACTGTAGAAACATGCTTACGCAGAGGTGTCCCATCAGGAAATCAAATTTAGATGTTATATAATGAGTTATTCATTGTCACGTAACTGGTAACTTGCTGCACGCATTCTTTTACTTGGTGCAGTTAATTCAACAGATATTAGGTCAGTAAGCCAGTAGCAAGGACTTAAAGGTGTGGCTTCAGGCCTAAAATGGCTTTGCTTGTTTTGATTGGCTTCCTTCCTGGGATTGGTAATGTTACATCCCTGGATCAACAGCCTGAAAGAGAAACTATTTTAATGAAAAAAAGGAAAAAAAGTAAATGAGGTAAAGTACCTTGTATTGTTGGAAAGTTTTGAAATTCATGCGTAAAGAATATTCCCACACTCCAGTTTGTATTGAGAGAGAATAATCACTGTTGTTACTATATTATTATTACTATTATCATTATTATTATTACTATCACTATTATGGTTATTATTATTACTAGCCAACCTGCCTATGGAAAACGTGACCAGATGAGTGTCGTATGTCTGGCAAGTTGTTATGGTTAACATTATGGTGAAATGTTTTTTTAATATATTGAACCTATTAAACATTTTTGATAATGCAGTGTTCCGAAATTATCACTTTCTAGGTTTGGTATCGTGAATGTGTATGCATTGTGAAACTGTTTTTACTAAAAAAAATTCAATAAGCTCAGTTGGCTTTTAATGTATATTATTACCATTGTTGATATGATGATAAGAATTGGATACTGTGGTCACTTATTTGCCAACTGAAGTAATGAAAACCTTTTCTGTTGAACTGTTCTGCATTCTGTATGAAAACAAGCAGGCAGAATAAATCTTTTCCTCTCTCTCAGATTATATGTACACCCTGATAGGGCAACACTGATTGTAAAAATTATCCAATCTAGCAGCAGTATGGGTGAATAATACAATAAATTTCACAAGCGGTGCACATGTAGTGCATAATTATTTGACACATGGAGTGTCATTGATGAGCAAGGTATCTTGTTGATGTAGTCCAATTGGGTGGTACATCATTCCTCCAGTGGTGGATCTTGTACCCTTTCACCAAGCAATATGGGTAGTCTTTATATTTCAAATGAAGACATAACTTCAAAGTGGTGTTTTGTTCCTACCCTTAATGATTTCTGCACTAACTGAAGTGATACTGCCTCATTATTGTAATTTTGATCCTAATTGTTATACTCTGAATATACATACATATACCAAGGGCCCTTTCCCCCTTACAAGGGAAGTAGCCAAAGTCGAAAGGCATAATTCCACCCCATTTACCACCCCTCTCTCCCTCTCGGCTCCTCCTGATCATCCTGGGTCAGAAGCAATGCAGCAAGACACAGCACATCCACAGGAAGGCCACTTCATTTAATTGGCGACCCCTCCCTCTGCATCCCCGTGTGCAGTAACATTGAATTGTGAAGTTAACTGTAACATTATCTATGAAAAAACCTAATAAATGCAAGTAGAAGCATAGACTTTGGATGGCAATAGGAGGCTTTCATTATTGTCTTCAAACAATTCATAATAGTCATGTGCAACTATGCTTCCACCATTTGAATCCCAATCACTGATCTCTAGATTTCTATAGAGATTGGTGTTCCAACAGTCGGTGAGACTTCGACACTACAAACTATAAAAAAAGAACAATAAATGATATACCACAACCACCCTGATATCATAATTGTTGTCATTTGTTATTGTTATTATTTAAGAGAGGGTACAGTGCCGGAGGACTGGAGGAGTGCCTGTATAGTTCCAGTTTACAAGGGAAAAGGGCACAAGTGTGAGTGTATTAGTTTCAGAGGGATCAGCTTGTTAACCCCTTCCATACGGTGCCGCATACGTAGGCGGCATGAGGAGCAAGTGGATACGCGAGGCTGCCATATCGGCGTCTTGATTATATTTATTGTAGTTGCCCCTGCGTAATGACATACTCTCTAAACCAGTGGTTCCCAAACTTTTTTCTGTCATTTCCCCCTGCACCCAGGTCAACTATCCAGATTTCCCCCTTCATGTGTAGCAGGGAAAGAGTAGTTAAAATACACTGACTATTTACTAACTTATTTTTCAAATTACAAATATACTGATAAACAGGCATTCTCTCTCTCTCTCAGACATGAGAAAATCCATCAGAGATTTTTTTTAGTTAGTAGGTAGTGTAATTATTTCCCCCTGGTAGCTTCAAATTTCCCCCCAGGTGGAAATTTCCCCCAGCTTGGGAACCACTGCTCTAAACTGTCTTCAGCACATTTTCTATGGTTATCAACTTATCAATATTCACGGGTGAAAGAGAGAACGATCGATATAAGCGGTGACTATATTTTATGATGCGAGTATTATTACGACACATCATACGTCCAGCAGGTAACGCTGCCCGTGAAATTTTTGTCCGTACTGCAGAGGTCACCTCAACCAACAAAGTTAGGAAAGGAGTTGGAGATTTAGTTATAGAGATATCTTTATAATATTTTCATGTTTGAGTATTTTTTTAGAACAAGACAAAGTTTATGTAAATTTTGTCCTAGTAGTAGATGAACAAAAGGATGGCCCTAAGGTGGGTAACCAAGCAAGATTGCATTTTAGCTACATTGGTTTTAAGTAATATAGTGTTTGATGCAATAATTTAAAGTACAATTACTAATGAATGGGGAAGATTGGAATGGTAGGTTCTAAGGAGAAGGCAGAAGGAAGGAAAGATACTTGCTCTAAGATTTGACTAGTGGAGAATTTGATAAATGGTTTGGTTACAAGTTTGGACTTGAAATATGTATTAGAAAGTTGATTTATGAAAATACAGCATTCAGCAAATGTTATAGATCTGTACTCTGTGCAAGTTAAATAACCTAAGATGGTAGATGATCTGCAGGAGGCAGTGAATAGTTGAATTTGCCCCCATATTAAATTGACTGAGCTTTCTAGTACGAGTACTGATGAGAATCACAATACAGAGGTATTGAAAGACATTCCCATTATTGATACAAGGATTTCACAGATTGGCAACCTTGTGGTTGATTTTCCAAATGAGAAGTATACTGGTAGTGACATGCTTATATGCTTATGCATGCCTAAACATGTGTAGTGAAGTAATAAGATCAAATTGATAACTGATTAAACTGTAATAAGATACTGGTTCTATTCTAGTAGCACACTAATAATTTTTTTTCATTAGTATCTTTTTTTATTTATTTATTTTTTTGAAAGATTATTTTTTTCTATGGAATTTCTTTTCAATATAATATTACCAATTATATATAATAATGATGCCATTTTATTCTAAAAATAGGTTAGGTTAAATATCTGCACTTGTGTGTTTCTGAAATTTTACAGCACATCCCTAGCAGAGCCACTTTTTTACATGGCAACCCCTCCCCTCCCTCCCTGTCCCCTCATGCAGAAAATAGAGAAAACAGGGAGAAATCCCTTTAGGTTGCATAAAAAAAATCATTCATACACAACCATCCTCCACTCACCCATATACCTGCCTCCATCCTCCCTTGCTCAACAGCCATTCCTATCTTGCTCAAAGACCCTTTCATCCCATCCATTGATCTCATCCTTGGATGGGGTGAAAGGGTCATGAATGAAAAGATGATGAAATTAAAGATGATGTGATTTTAGGTATTTGTGGTAGCAACAAAATAGATAATTTTCGACACACATAAATACATCAAGTGTATTTGAAGAGAGAAGTGTCACTTAATAAATGCCAAATATTGTTAGGGTTTTCTAACAATTTTAAAATCTAAAGTAGAGTCTAATTTATAAGTACTGTTAACAACAGAATTCCTGTAGACATGACCACAACCAATGCATTCATCAATCAATCAATCTGTTACTCCAGGTCTCTTGCAGGAGACACACAGCTTACTTTAAACTATGTGTTCTTTTCATTATCTGCATTTCATGTATATTGATTCATTGCCAAATAAACTTGATTAATTATTACTATCATCATCAATTATCATCATCATCAATTATCATTATCATCAATTATCATTATCATCAATTATCATTATCATTAATTATCATTATCGTTATCATTATCATCGTTATCTTTATCATCGTTATCTTTATCATCGTTATCTTTATCATCGTTATCTTTATCATCGTTATCTTTATCATCTTTATCATCGTTATCTTTATCATCTTTATCATCGCTATCTTTATCATCGTTATCTTTATCATCGTTATCTTTATCATCGTTATCATTATCATCGTTATCATCATCATCGTTATCATCATCATCGTTATCATCATCATCGTCATCATCATCATCATCGTCATCATCATCATTATTATTATTATTATTGTTATTATTATGTGTTAGTACTGTTTTAATACTAGAAGGTGTCCTAAATGCCATATTATTTCCGCAGAGGTCTACCATATGCCCTGTCATTTTTTCTATTCTAATTGAATTTACCTCATCAATTACACAACTTCTTGTTGACTGAAGATCTTCCATAAAGGTATGCTTTTTCTGACAAAGTATTTTTTGGTTGCATAATGTGTGTATGCTCCCCTTTTTCACTATATATGGTCACTTAATGATGGTGGAAAGATGAGTAGCTGAAGTAATTTTGTTATAAAATAGTGCTCTTATTATTTATGTGGCAATATCTTCTGAACAAAAAAAAAAGTTTATATGAAAAATATCTTTAAAAAGCAAAAATTAAAAAGTGAAAATACATGCGAGTTTTTCATCTTTTACTTAGATTATGTTAGGTTGGGTTTGAGTAGGGTAATTTATTTCTTACCCAAAAATGAGAGGAATCAGTATTTTGATTTCATTCATGCAATTCTGGTGATATTTCACTCATTCTTCCTGCCAACCCTGGGGGTTGGGGTGCAGGGCTACACTGTGAGGACATAATGCGGAACTATAGGCACACAGTGAATGCTTTTAAGTCTAATGTGTTTTCCTGGGGGTACCCCTGGTCCTATAGTATTTCATGTGATTCCAGTGATGCTGATATTCATTAAGATTGCAAACCATTTATCTGGACACTCCTCTCCCCGTAACCTGACCATGTTTGTTCTTTGAGTCTACCCCAGCCTCTGTGGAGGTGAGGGGAATCATGAGGGAGAGTCTTATATTTATTTAATTGTAGTATACAGGAAAGGAGCAATGCTCATTAGGTCCCATCTCCTATTCCCTAATTTTCTAACATCCCTAATCTCATCTTTAATCAGATCTCTTCTATCTTCTTTAATGACCTGAACACTGTAATTATGTCATCTCTTTCTCTTCGATCTTTCAAAGTTGGTAGGCCCAGTACTTTTAGTCATTCCTGATGGCTTATCTACCAGACTGAGGACCAGTTTGGAGAGGGGGGGGGGTGAGCCATGCAAGTTAAGAATTGAATAAATAGGCATAATTCCACTCCCGCCCATTCCATCCCCACATACTCCATTCCCATCCACCCCCCTCCTTCCCTCCCTCTTTTCTTGTATCCTACTGGATAATGGGTCATCCCTTCATCTCACCCACTGCCCTGGGATTGCATGTAACAAAAAGTCTTTGGGGAATCTCACCCATGAATTTCTTTCCCCGTAACAAGAATGTCTGTGAATTCCAAAGACAGTAGTGAAGGATGCAGCATTTGTACAAAGAAACTAGTATTTCACTGTAATATACCTTGACAAAGGTCTTCGAGAACCTACCTGTCGGGCAAGTTTGGACCAAATCGGTCACCTTCAAATTTTTTGGATTTTGGGTCATTTTCGTCACTTGCTCCGATTTACCCGCCATCTCACCCACAGGTCGAGGGCGGCTAGGGCTGCCGTGGAGTCCAATTTGACACCACTCAGGCCAACGGTATGGGTGCCAGAGGCCAAAAGGTGATTACTGGGTGAAAAGGCCTAAATTTGGAGGGGTGCCACTGCCACACCCTTGGACTCAGGCTGCTCATGTTTACCTTACTGTGCACTTTGACCGACTCTCTCCCTGTGGGGCAAGTTTGGACCAAATCGGTCACCTTCGAATTTTCGGCTAAATTCATGGGGATCCTTTGAGATTTTTTGGATTTTGGGTCATTGTGGTCACTTGCTCCGATTTACCCGCCATCTCACCCACAGGTCGAGGGCGGCTAGGGCTGCCGTGGAGTCCAATTTGACACCACTCAGGCCAACGGTATGGGTGCCAGAGGCCAAAAGGTGATTACTGGGTGAAAAGGCCCAAATTTGGAGGGGTGCCACTGCCACGCCCTTGGACTCAGGCTGCTCATGTTTACCTTGCTGTGCACTTTGACCGACTCTCTCCCTGTGGGGCAAGTTTGGACCAAATCGGTGACCTTCGAATTTTCGGCTAAATTGATGGGGTTAATCCTTTGAGATTTTTTGGATTTTGGGTCATTTTGGTCACTTGCTCCGATTTACCCGCCATCTCACCCACAGGTCGAGGGCGGCTAGGGCTGCCGTGGAGTCCAATTTGACACCACTCAGGCCAACGGTATGGGTGCCAGAGGCCAAAAGGTGATTACTGGGTGAAAAGGCCCAAATTTGGAGGGGTGCCACTCCCACGCCCTTGGACTCAGGCTGCTCATGCTTACCTTGCTGTGCACTTTGACCGACTCTCTCCCTGTGGGGCAAGTTTGGACCAAATCGGTGACCTTCAAATTTTCGGCTAAATGGGACCTTTCGCAGTCAGGCTCGTAGTTTCCTATTAGCGCTAGAATTTTCAATTGTCTCAGATTTCATTAGGCAAAGGGGTGACTTAGCTAATTTGGAAACCGATATTAAAAAAAAATACGACATAAATTGCTATATAAGTCTATTTAGAATTAAAAACATGACTCTTAATGTTATAGATTTACTTACTGGTGTGTGATAAGGCTTTGTTAATTTAATTATAAGATAAAACCAAAAATAGGTAATTATTTTTACTGAAGTAAGTATAAGCAGTAAAAATTAGAGGATGTTGATTTCGGTTTTGCATTTTATCTGAGTGTTGAAAAATAATGGATATCACTGTCACGTCCTGTATATGAAGATAATCAGTGAGATAAAAATATAACAACAGTGGTGGCAGACGTACGAGTATTTGATGCGCGATGTATTGAAGCGATGAGTTGAAAAACGTGACTTTCAATTCGTCGCAGCATCATGAAAGCAGTCATGGGGCGTACCGATTTCTAATCGCTGCGCAGTGTGTCAATAACAGTCGAAAGGAGAGGGTACACGCGCTCTGCTTCGCTCTTCTAGTTTCATACAATGGCACAAGCAACTTCCGCAAAGCCTTTTTCTTCTAGTCTCATACAATGGCACAAGCAACTTCCGCAAAGCCTTTCGAGTGGACCAAGACTATTGTATTACATTACATTAAGCTACTACAGCAGTACCCAGCCATTTGGAATATAAGATGAGAAATATAAAAAGTACAAACATCGAAAGCTGACTTATTTTCTTTAACAAAATGTAATGTGCGGAATGAAGACATTACCAAAAAACTTCATACACTGAAAACACAGTTTCACAGGGAAATGACTGCCATCAATGCATCAAAGAAGTCTGGTGTTGGTACGAAAAATATATACACTCCAAAGCTGTGGTGGTTTAATGATTAAATGAGTAGAGCGTCGGTAGACACCCTCATCCCGTGAAGGCCAAATGATGACCGAGATCTGGTTGCTCGCGCAAGGTATTAGCAGTAATGCAGCCCCTCTGGACACTTGTGTTAAGTTACACTACTACTGCATCAAGTCGCTGATGCGTCATGGTACGTGTGGACGGGGCTTTAGTAATCGTACCGGAAAAATTAGGTCTTCGATGCAAAATCATATTTTCTATACATTACATAGATTTGCCTATTGCTTGGTGCATTCAATTGAAAGTATATATCAGTATAAGTCCATTGAAATCGGTAGAAAATGACAAATTGCTCGGCTTGATACAATTATAGGCTGTTTTACGAATATCATCTCTAATTATAAATAGAGGCTCAAACAATGCTATATGCCGTTTGCAATCATGAAATTAATTTACTTAAATGTCAGACACAATAATGTACAACGATACACCTCTGTAAGTTTATAATACTTGCCCAAAAAAATATTTATTTTCCGGCAAGAATTACAAAATCTGGCGGTGTCTGGTATCAAAACGCTCACTGCGGAAGGTCCCACTGATGGGGTTAATCCTTTGAGATTTTTTGGATTGTGGGTCATTTTGGTCACTTGCTCCGATTTACCAGCCATCTCACCCACAGGTCGAGGGCGGCTACGGCTGCCGTGGAGTCCAATTTGACACCACTCAGGCCAACGGTATGGGTGCCAGAGGCCAAAAGTTGATTACTGGGTGAAAAGGCCTAAATTTGGTGGGGTGCCACTGCCACACCCTTGGACTCAGTCTGCTCATGTTTACCTTACTATGCACTTTGAACGACTCTCTCCCTGTGGGGCAAGTTTGGACCAAATTGGTGACCTTCGAATTTTCGGCTAAATTGTTTGAGATTTTTTGGATTTTGGGTCATTTTGGTCACTTGCTCCGATTTACCCGCCATCTCACCCACAGGTCGAGGCGGCTAGGGCTCCCGTGGAGTCCAACTTGACACCACTCAGGCCAACGGTATGGGTGCCAGAGGCCAAAAGGTGATTACTGGATGAAAAGGCCCAAATTTGGAGGGGTGCCACTCCCACGCCTTTGGACTCAGGCTGCTTATGCTTACCTTGCTGTGCACTTTGACCGACTCTCTCCCTGTGGGGCAAGTTTGGACCAAATCAGTGACCTTCGAATTTTCGGCTAAATTGATGGGGTTAATCCTTTGAGATTTTTTGGATTTTGGGTCATTTTGGTCACTTGCTCCGATTTACCCGCCATCTCACCCACAGGTCGAGGGCGGCTAGTGCTGCCGTGGAGTCCAATTTGACACCACTCAGGATAAACGGTATGGGTGCCAGAGGCCAAAAGGTGATTACTGGGTGAAAAGGCCCAAATTTGGAGGGGTGCCACTGCCACGCCCTTGGATGGGGTTAATCGTTTGAGATTTTTTGGATTGTGGGTCATTTTGGTCACTTGCTCCGATTTACCCGCCATCTCACCCACAGGTCGAGGGCAGCTAGGGCTGCCGTGGAGTCCAATATGACACCACTCAGGCCAACGGTATGGGTGCCAGAGGCTTAAAGGTGATTACTGGGTGAAAAGGCCCAAATTTGGAGGGGTGCCACTCCCACGCTTTTGGACTCAGGCTGCTCATGCTTACCTTGCTGTGCAAGTTGACCGACTGTCTCCCTGTGGGGCAAGTTTGGACCAAATCGGTCACCTTCGAATTTTCGGCTAAATTCATGGGGTTGTTCCTTTGAGATTTTTTGGACTTTGGGTCATTTTGGTCACCTACTCCGATTTACCCGCCGCTAGGGCTGCCGTGGAGTCCAATTTGACACCACTCAGGCCAACAGTATGGATACCAGAGGCCAAAAGGTGATTACTGGGTGAAAAGGCCCAAATTTGTAGGGGTGCCACTGTCACGCCCTTAGACTCAGGCTGCTCATGTTTTTCTTGCTGTGGACTTTGACCGACTCTCTGTGGGGCATGTTGCCAGAGGCCCAAACGTGATTACTGGGTGTAAAGGGCCAAATTTAGAGGAGTACCACAGCCACACCCTTGGTCTCAGCCTGCTCATGTCTCTCTTGCTGTGCAGTGTGTCCGACTCTCTCACTGTAGGGCAAGTTTGGACCAAATCGATCACCTAAGGATTTACGGCTAAATTCACGGGGTTAATACTTTGAGATTTGTTGGATTTTTGGTCATTTTGGTCACCTGCACCCATTTACCTGCCATCTCACCCACAGACCGACATCACTTAGCCCGTTCGCGGGGTCCCACACCACGTTCAGAGGCGGGCTGGGGCACGTCGGCTGGAAGGTGCGGGCTAACCCCGCCCATCGTGGACCAGCAGTCGGCCGATATCATTTAGTCCGTCCGTGGTGTCCTCCGCCGGGTTGGGCGGGGGTGGGGGGCACCCGATCCCACGGCCGGGGATATCCACCCCCTATACTTTATACGCGAGATGCCAGAGATGCGGATGTCGCGTCTCGGATTTCCCTTGCCGACCATACAGTGGCTGCTCCACCTCCTCCACTAACCAGGCACCAGCTGCTCCACATCCTCCAATAACCAGGCACCAGCTACTCCACCTCTTCCACCAACCAGGCAGCTGCTTCTCCGATTACCAGGCACCAGCTCCTCCTCCACTAACTAGGCACCATCTGCTTCACCTCCAATACCCATGCACCAGATGCTCCACTTCCTTCTCCGCAAACGAGGCAGCTTCTCCACTAAACAGGCACCAGCTGCTTCACCACTAACCAGGCACCAGCTGCTCCACCACTAACCAGGCACCAGCTGCTCCACCACTAACCAGGCAGCTGCTGCTCCTCTTCTTCTAACCAGGCAGCTGCTGCTCCACTTCCTCCACTAAACAGGCACCACCTACTTCACTTCCTCCACTAAACAGGCACCACCTACTTCACTTCCTCCACTAACCATACAGCTGTTGCTCCACCTCCACTACCCTGGCAGCTGCTGCTCCACTTCCTCCACTAACCAGGCAGCTGCTGCTCATCCTCTTGTTCCTCTAACCAAGCAGCTGCTGCTCCACTTCCTCCACTACCCAGGCACCAGCTGCTCCACTTCCTCCACTAACCATACAGCTGCTGCTCCACCTCCTCCACTAACTAGGCAGCTGCTGCTCATCCTCTTGTTCCTCTAACCAGGCACCAACTGCTCCACTTCTCCACTAACCAGGCAGCTGTTCCTCTTCCTCCACTAACCAGGCAGCTGCTGCTCCTCTTCCTCCACTAACCAGGCAGCTGCTGTTCCACTTCCTCCTCCACTAACCAGGCACCAGCTGTTCCACTTCCTTCTCCACTAACCAGGCAGCAACTCAACTGCTCCACTTCCTTCACCACTAACCAGGCAGCTGCTGCTCCACTTCCTCCTCCACTAACCAGGCACCAGCTGCTCCACCTCCTCCACTAACCAGGCAGCTGCTGCTCTTCTTCCTCCACTAACCAGGCACCAGCTGCTCCACCACTAACCAGGCATCAGCTGCTCCACCACTAACCAGGCAGCTGCTGCTACTCTTCCTCTAACCAGGCAGCTGCTGCTCCACTCCCTCCACTAACCAGGCACCAGCTGCTCCACTTCCTCCACTAACCATACAGCTGCTCCATCACCTCCACTAACCAGTCAGCTGCTGCTCCACTTCCTCCTCCACTAACCAGCTCCTCCACCTCTTCCACTATTCAGGCAGCTGCTGCTCCACCTCTTCCACTAACCAGGCAGCTGCTGCTCATCCACTTGTTCCTCTACCAACTAGACAGCCAGCAGCCCTCCTCCTGTTTCTCCTTCTCTTCCTCAAACTAGACGTTTACTCTGAAGTTTTTAGGCAACAAATTGCGCCCAGCCACTCCCTCCCTCTGTCGGCTCGGCCAACCCACGCCAAAGGTATGAGGGCATGTTTATTTGTGATATTGTTATTTATTCTCTCGATTAAGAAAAAATGAATAATAAAGAATTGCTCCAGATAGAAGTTGTTTGTGTACGTAGCAAAGTCCTCCAGCGTTTCATCATCAGTGCTAGTGTACTAATACTTGTTTACAAGCGTATTAATAGTACAAGTGTACTAGTATCAGTGAACTAGCACTAGCGAATTAATGTACTAGGGTATTGGTATACGTGTCCCAGAGTGCGTGTACTAGGGTACGTGTCCCGGTGTTTTAATGTAGTGTTATGTTCCCATTCTCTTGGGACTTGTTTACTGAAATTAAAAAGCGTGGTATAGGCGAGTAATGCCGATGTCTTGTCGGCGAAACACAATTCTTTATGCAAAAATGACATATTACACATTCAGGAGCACCGCGAATGATTTGGTTTACGTATTGCAATTTAGACATTATGGAATAATTGCACTAATAGTTACAGTCATTTACATATAGATATGTGGGACATAATAGTATAAATAAAGTTATGCTTCCATAATGCAAGTTTCAGCGGAGTGACAATATTAATACAGAAATTGACTTATGGTGTGCGAATTCTGCAGAAAACAATTCACGGGATGACTTTGCTACACTAGTCTACTAGTACTACTGCATTAGTACACAAAAACTGGTGTGTTTGAACTAGCGTAAAAATGTACTAGTGTTCTATTCTACTAGTACAAATATCAAACTACTTGTATAAGATTAATACACTAGTACTAGAAAACGTATACTACTACAGACAAGTACACGTACACTAGTACACTGGCGCCCCTAGTAATGGCCTGAGCGCTGTCCAAGTGGACCCCACAGGAGCCCTGACCCCTCTAGGCCTGTGGCTGAGATGGTGGGCAAATCGGAGCAGGTAACCAAAATGACACACAAAAACATGCCCGCACCTTTCGGCCGACGTGCCCCGGGCCAGCCGCTGACCGTGGCGGAGGACCCCGCGGACGGACTAAATGATGTCGGCCGAGTGCTGGTCCACGGTGGCCGGGGTTAGCCCGCACCTTCCGGCTGCTGACCGTGGCGTAGGACCCCACGGACGAACTAAGTGATGTCGGCCGACTGCTGGTCCACGGTGGGCGGGGTTAGCCCGCGCCTTCCAGCCGACGTGCCCCGGCTGGTCCCCACGACCTCGCCCTCGGGCCCAGGTTCCCCACGTCTACCTTGATGTGCTCTGTGAAGGACTCTCTCCCTGTGGGGTAAGTTTGGGCCAAATTGGAGACAAACTTTACATTAGAGAATGATAAGCAATAAGAATGTCTACAATGCGACTTATCAATACCACAAGTCAAAATCGAAGCTGACTCAACATTATTTTGGGACCACTGGCTAAGTTTGGGACGTGACGGAGGACGAGGCAAAGGCGAATTTCTAGTTCACATGAGGTCGGCAAGGGAAATCCGGGACGCGACATCCGCATCTCTGGCATCTCGCGTATAGGGTATGGGGGTGGATATCCCCGGCCGGGAGCAGCCTAAGACCAAGGGCGTGGCAGTGGCATCCCTCCAAATTTGGGCCTTTTCACCCAGTAATCACCTTTTGGCCTCTGGCACCCATACCGTTGGCCTGAGTGGTGTCAAATTGGACTCCACGGCAGCCCTAGCCGCCCTCGACCTGTGGGTGAGATGGCGGGTAAATCGGAGCAAGTGACCAAAATGACACAAAATCCAAAAAATCTCAAAGGATTAACCCCATCAATTTAGCCGAAAATTCGAAGGTGACCGATTTGGTCCAAACTTGCCCCACAGGGAGAGAGTCGGTCAAAGTGCACAGCAAGGTAAGCATGAGCAGCCTGAGTCCAAGGGCGTGGCAGTGGCACCCCTCCAAATTTGGGCCTTTTCACCCAGTAATCACCTTTGGGCCTCTGGCACCCATACCGTTGGCCTGAGTGGTGTCAAATTGGACTCCACGGCAGCCCTAGCCGCCCTCGACCTGTGGGTGAGATGGCGGGTAAATCGGAGCAAGTGACCAAAATGACCCAAAATCCAAAAAATCTCAAAGGATTAACCCCATCAATTTAGCCGAAAATTCGAAGGTGACCGATTTGGTCCAAACTTGCCCCACAGGGAGAGAGTCGGTCAAAGTGCACAGCAAGGTAAACATGAGCAGCCTGAGTCCAAGGGCGTGGGAGTGGCACCCCTCCAAATTTGGGCCTTTTCACTCGGTAATCACCTTTTAGCCTCTGGCACCCATACCGTTGGCCTGAGTGGTGTCAAATTGGACTCCATGGCAGCCCTAGCCGCCCTCGACATGTGGGTGAGATGGCGAGTAAATCGGAGCAGGTGACCAAAATGACCCAAAATCCAAAAACCCCATGAATTTAGCCGAAAATTCGAAGGTGACCGATTTGGTCCAAACTTGCCCCACAGGGAGAGAGTCGGTCAAAGTGCACAGCAAGGTAAACATGAGCAGCCTGAGTCCAAGGGCGTGGCAGCGGCACCCCTCCAAATTTTGGCCTTTTCACCCAGTAATCACCTTTTGGCCTCTGGCACCCATACCGTTTGCCTGAGTGGTGTCAAATTGGACTCCACGGCAGCCCTAGCGGCGGGTAAATCGGAGCAAGTGACCAAAATGACCCAAAATCCAAAAAATCTCAAAGGAACAACCCCATGAATTTAGTCGAAAATTTGAAGGTGACCGATTTGGTCCAAACTTGCCCCACAGGGAGAGAGTCGGTCAGAGTGCACAGCAAGGTAAACATGAGCAGCCTGAGTCCAAGGTCATGGCAGTGGCACCCCTCCAAATTTGGGCCTTTTCAAACAGTAATCACCTTTTAGCCTCTGGCACCCATACCGTTGGCCTGAGTGGTGTCAAATTGGACTCCACGGCAGCCCTAGCTGCCCTCGACCTGTGGGTGAGATGGCGGGTAAATCGGAGCAAGTGACCAAAATGACCCAAAATCCAAAAAATCTCAAAGGATTAACCCCATGAATTTAGCCGAAAATTCGAAGGTCACCGATTTGGTCCAAACTTGCCCCACAGGGAGAGAGTCGGTCAAAGTGCACAGCAAGGTAAGCATGAGCAGCCTGAGTCCAAGGGCGTGGCAGTGGCATCCCTCCAAATTTGGGCCTTTTCACCCAGTAATCACCTTTTGGCCTCTGGCACCCATACCGTTGGCCTGCGTGGTGTCAAATTGGACTCCACGGCAGCCCTAGCCGCCCTCGACATGTGGGTGAGATGGCGGGTAAATCGGAGCAAGTGACCAAAATGACCCCAAAATCCAAAAAATCTCAAAGGATTAACCCCATCAATTTAGCCGAAAATTAGGTGACCGATTTGGTCCAATCTTACCCCACAGGGAGAGAGTCGGTCAAAGTGCTCATCAAGGTAAGCATGAGCAGCCTGAGTCCAAAGGCGTGACAGTGGCACCCCTCCAAATTTGGGCCTTTTCACCCAGTAATCACCTTTGGGCCTCTGGCACCCATACCGTTGGCCTGAGTGGTGTCAAATTGGACTCCACGGAAGCCCTAGCCGCCCTCAACCTTTGGGTGAGATGGCGAGTAAATCAGAGCCGAAAATTCGAAGGTGACCGATTTGGTCCAAACTTGCCCCACAGGGAGAGAGTCGGTCAAAGTGCACAGCAAGGTAAGCATGAGCAGCCTGAGTCCAAGGGCGTGGCAGTGGCACCCCTCCAAATTTGGGCCTTTTCACCCAGTAATCACCTTTTGGTCTCTGGCACCCATACCGTTTGCCTGCGTGGTGTCAAATTGGACTCCACGGCAGCCCTAGCCGCCCTCGACATGTGGGTGAGATGGCGGGTAAATCGGAGCAAGTGACCAAAATGACCCAAAATCCAAAAAATCTCAAAGGAATTTAGCCGAAAATTCGAAGGTCACCGACTTGGTCCAAACTTGTCCCACAGGGAGAGAGTCGCTCAAAGTGCACAGCAAGGTAAACATGAGCAGCCTGAGTCCAAGGGCGTGGGAATGGCACCCCTCCAAATTTGGGCTTTTTCACCCAGTAATCACCTTTTAGCCTCTGGCACCCATACCGTTGGACTGAGTGGTGTCAAATTGGACTCCACGGCAGCCCTAGCCGCCCTCGACCTGTCGGTGAGATGGCGAGTATATCGGAGCAAGTGACCAAAATGACCCAAAATCAAAAAAATCTCAAAGGATTCTCCATGAATTTAGCCGAAAATTCGAATGTCGCCGATTTGGTCCAAACTTGCCCCACAGGGAGAGAGTCGGTCAAAGTGCACAGCAAGGTAAACATGAGCACCCTGAGTCCAAGGGCGTGGCAGTGGCACCCCTCCAAATGTGGGCCTTTTCAAACAGTAATCACCTTTTGGCCTCTGGTACCCATACCGTTGGCCTGAGTGGTGTCAAATTGGACTCCACGGTAGCCCTAGCCGCCCTCGACATGTGGGTGAGATGGCGGGTAAATCGGAGCAAGTGACCAAAATGACTCCAAAATCCAAAAAATCTCAAAGGATTAACCCCATGAATTTAGCCGAAAATTCGAAAGTGACCGATTGAGTCCAAACTTGCCACACAGGGAGAGAGTCGGTCAAAGTGCACAGCAAGGTAAACATGAGCAGCCTGAGTTCAAGGGCGTGGAAGTGGCACCCCTCCAAATTTGGGCCTTTTCACCCAGTAATCACCTTATGGCCTCTGGCACCCATACCTTTGGCCTGAATGGTGTCATATTGGACTCCACGGCAGCCCTAACCGCCCTCGACCTGTGGCTGAGATGGCGGGTAAATCGGAGCAAGTGACCAAAATGACACAAAATCCAAAAAATATCATGAATTTAGCCGAAAATTCGAAAGTCACCGATTTGGTCGAAATTTGCCCCACAGGGAGAGAGTCGGTCAAAGTATACAGCAAGGTAATCATGAGCAGCCTGAGTCTAAACGCGTGGCAGTGGCACCCCTCCAAATTTGGGCCTTTTCACCTAGTAATCACCTTTTGGCCTCTGGCACCCATACCGTTGGACTGAGTGGTGTCAAATTGGACTCCACGGCAGCCCCAGCCGCCCTCGACCTGTGGGTTAGATGGCTAGTAAATCGGAGCAAGTGACCAAAATGACCCAAAATCCAAAAAATCTCAAAGGAATTTAGCCGAAAACTCGAAGGTCACCGACTTGGTCCAAACTTGTCCCACAGGGAGAGAGTCGGTCAAAGTGCACAGCAAGGTAAATATGAGCAGCCTGAGTCCAAGGGCGTGGCAGTGGCACCCCTCCAAATTTGTGCCTTTTCATCCAGTAATCACCTTTTGGCCTCTGGCACCCATACCGTTGGCCTGAGTGGTGTCAAATTGGACTCCACGGCAGCCCTTGCCGCCCTCGAACTGTGGGTGAGATGGCGGGTAAATCGGAGCAAGTGACCAAAATGACCCAAAATCCAAAAAATCTCAAAGGACCCCATGAATTTAGCCGAAAATTTGTAGGTGATCGATTTGGTCCAAACTTGCCCCACAGGGAGAAAGTCGGTCAAAGTGCTCAGCAAGGTAAATATGAGCAGCCTGAGTCTAAGGGCGTGGCAGTGGCACCCCTCCAAATTTGGGTCTTTTCACCCAGTAATCACCTTTTGGCCTCTGGCACCCATACCGTTGGCCTGAGTGGTGTCAAATTGGATTCCACGGCGGCCCTAGCCGCGCTCGAGCTGTGGGTGAGATGGCGGGTAAATCGGAGCAAGTGACCAAAATGACCCAAAATCCAAAAAATTTGAAGGTGACCGATTTGGTCCAAACTTGCCCGACAGGTAGGTTCTCGAAGACCTTTGTGAGGGTATATGACAGTGAAATGCTAGTTTCTTGGTACAAACGCTGCATCCTTCACTACTGTCTTTGGAATTCACAGACATTCTTGTTACGGGGAAAGAAAGTCATGGGTGAGATTCCCCAAAGACTTTTTGTTACATGCAATCCCAGGGCAGTGGGTGAGATGAAGGGATGACCCATCATCCAGTAGGATACAAGAAAAGAGGGAGGGATGGAGGGGGGTGGATGGGAATGGAGTATGTGGGGATGGAATGGGCGGGAGTGGAATTATGCCTATTTATTCGATTCTTAACTTGCATGCCTCAACCCCCCCCCCCTCTCCAAACTGGTCCTCAGTCTGGTAGATAAGCCATCAGGAATGACTAAAAGTACTGGGCCTACCAACTTTGAAAGATCGAAGAGAAAGAGATGACATAATTACAGTGTTCAGGTCATTAAAGAAGATAGAAGAGATCTGATTAAAGATGAGAGGGCTTTAAAAGGTCATGGAAGTAAATTAATAAAAGATGTGAAGAGAGATGTATATATATGTGGAATAGCTTAGAAGGTGATATAGCCCAAGCTCAAACAGTACATGAATTCAAAGCTAAATATAGTTGGAAATCAAAGATGTAGATTAAGTTGGAACTGTACGTGAAATCGAGTCGTTAGAAAATTAGAGAATAGGAAATGGGACGTAATGAGCATTGCTCCTTTCTTGAATACTACAATTACATAAATATAAGACTCTCCCTCATGATTCCCCTCACCTCCACAGAGGCTGGGGTAGACTCAAAGAACAAACATGGTCAGGTTACGGGGAGAGGAGTGTCCAGATATATGGTTTGCAATCTTAATGAATATCAGCATCACTGGAATCACATGAAATACTATAGGACCAGGGTACCCCCAGGAAAACACATTATGTCCTCACAGTGTAGCCCTGCACCCCGACCCCCAGGGTTGGCAGGAAGAATGAGTGAAATATCACCAAAATTGCATGAATGAAATAAAAATACTGATTCCTCTCATTTTTGGGTAAGAAATAACCTAACATAATCTAAGTAAAAGATGAAAAACTCGCATGTATTTTCACTTTTTAATTTTTGCTTTTTAAAGATATTTTTCATATAAACTTTTTTTTTTTGTTCAGAAGATATTGCCACATAAATAATAAGAGCACAATTTTATAACAAAATTAATATACTACACTTACTTCAGCTACTCATCTTTCCACCCTCATTAAGTGACCATATATAGTGAAAAAGGGGAGCATACACACATTATGCAACCAAAAAAATACTTTGTCAGAAAAAGCATACCTTTATGGAAGATCTTCAGTCAACAAGAAGTTGTGTAATTGATGAGGTAAATTCAATTAGAATAGAAAAAATGACAGGGCATATGGTAGACCTCTGCAGAAATAATATGGCATTTAGGACACCTTCTAGTATTAAAACAGTACTAACACATAATAATAACAATAATAATAATAATAATGATGATGATGATGACGACGACGATGACGATGATGACGATGATGATGATGACGATGATGATGATGACGATGATGATGATAACGATGATGATGATAACGATGATGATGATAACGATGATAATGATAACGATGATAATGATAACGATGATAAAGATAACGATGATAAACATAGCGATGATAAAGATGATAAAGATAACGATGATAAAGATGATAAATATAACGATGATAAAGATAACGATGATAATGATAATGATAACGATAATGATAATTAATGATAATGATAATTGATGATAATGATAATTGATGATAACAATAATTGATGATGATGATAATTGATGATGATAGTAATAATTAATAAGGTTTATTTGGCAATGAATCAATATACATGAAATGCAGATAATGAAAAGAACACATAGTTCAAAATAACAATTACAAATGCAGAGGATAACACAAAAAAGCATGTAAGCTTATTTCCATTGTCCTATGTGCATCCACCACACAAAAGACACAGAGCACCTCACCCCACAATAACAATTCCTAAACAACAACACAATATTTCTTCCCTGAGTGAATTATGGGCCTTCCTGGTGACCCAAGCCAGATACCTAGGAGCTGTGTGTCTCCTGCAAGAGACCTGGAGCAACAGATTGATTGATTGATGAATGCATTGGTTGTGGTCATGTCTACAGGAGTTCTGTTGTTAACAGTACTTATAAATTAGACTCTACTTTAGATTTTAAAATTGTTAGAAAACCCTAACAATATTTGGCATTTATTAAGTGACACTTCTCTCTTCAAATACACTTGATGTATTTATGTGTGTCGAAAATGATCTATTTTGTTGCTACCACAAATACCTAAAATCACATCATCTTTAATTTCATCATCTTTTCATTCATGACCCTTTGACCCCATCCAAGGATGAGATCAATGGATGGGATGAAAGGGTCTTTGAGCAAGATAGGAATGGCTGTTGAGCAAGGGAGGATGGAGGCAGGTATGAATGATTTTTTTTATGCAACCTAAAGGGATTTCTCCCTGTTTTCTCTATTTTCTGCATGAGTGGACAGGGAGGGAGGGGAGGGGTTGCCATGTAAAAAAGTGGCTCTGCTAGGGATGTGCTGTAAAATTTTAGAAACACAAGTGCAGATATTTAACCTAACCTATTTTTAGAATAAAATGGCATCATTATTATATATAATTGGTAATATTATATTGAAAAGAAATTCCATAGAAAAAATAATCTTTCAAAAAAATAAATAGATAAAAAGATACTAATGAAAAAAATTATTAGTGTGCTACTAGAATAGAACCAGTATCTTATTACAGTTTAATCAGTTATCAATTTGATCTTATTACTTTACTACACATGTTTAAGCATGCATAAGCATATAAGCATGTCACTACCAGTATACTTCTCATTTGGAAAATCAACCACAAGGTTGCCAATCTGTGAAATCCTTGTATCAATAATGGGAATGTCTTTCAATACCTCTGTATTATGATTCTCATCAGTACTCGTACTAGAAAGCTCAGTCAATTTAATATGGGGGCAAATTCAACTATTCACTGCCTCCTGCAGATCATCTACCATCTTAGGTTATTTAACTTGCACAGAGTACAGATCCATAACATTTGCTGAATGCTGTATTTTCATAAATCAACCTTCCTAATACATATTTCAAGTCCAAACTTGTAACCAAACCATTTATCAAATTCTCCACTAGTTAAATCTTAGAGCAAGTATCTTTCCTTCCTTCTGCCTTCTCCTTAGAACCTACCATTCCAATCTTCCCCATTCATTAGTAATTGTACTTTAAATTATTGCATCAAACACTATATTAATTAAAACCAATGTAGCTAAAACGCAATTATCTTGCTTGGTTACCCACCTTAGGGCCATCCTTTTGTTCATCTACTACTTGAACAAAATTTACATAAACTTTGTCTTGTTCTAAAAAAAATTCTCAAACATGAAAATATTATAAAGATATCTCTATAACTAAATCTCCAACTCCTTTCCTAACTTTGTTGGTTGAGGTGACCTCTTCAGTACGGACAAAAATTTCATGGGCAGCGTTACCTGCTAGACGTACGGTGTGTCGTAATAATACTCGCATCATAAAATATAGTCACCGCTTATATCGATCGTTCTCTCTTTCACCCGTGAATATTGATAACCATAGAAAATGTGCTGAAGACAGTTTAGAGCAGTGGTTCCCAAACTGGGGGAAATTTCCACCTGGGGGGAAATTTGAAGCTACCAGGGGGAAATAATTACACTACCTACTAACTAAAAAAAAATCTCTGATGGATTTTCTCATGTCTGAGAGAGAGAGAGAGAGAGAGAGAGAGAATGCCTGTTTATCAGTATATTTGTACATTTGAAAAATAAATTAGTAAATAGTCACAGTGTATTTTAACTACTCTTTCCCTGCTACACATGAAGGGGGAAATCTGGATAGTTGACCTGGGTGCAGGGGGAAATGACAGAAAAAAGTATGGGAACCACTGGTTTAGAGAGTATGTCATTACGCAGGGGCAACTACAATAAATATAATCAAGACGCCGATATGGCAGCCTCGTGTATCCACTTGCTCCTCATGCCGCCTACGTATGCGGCACCGTATGGAAGGGGTTAAGTGCAGTTGGGAAGGCTTATAGGAAGGTCTTGATTGAAAGGATTAGGAGAGGAATAGAGGGAGTAATTGGTGAGGAACAGGTAGAGCTTGCGTAGATCAGATTTTTGTTGTAAGGCAGATACGTAAGAAAGCTATAGGAAAAGGTAAGGATGTGTTTTGGGCTTTTATGGATCTGGAAAAGGCTTATGACAGGGTAGACAGGAAGGCACTGTGGGAGGTATTGCAGATATATGGGATAGGAGGAAAGCTGTTAAGAGCAGTCGAGTTTTTATGAAAGTAGTAGAGTGTGTGTTAGGATTAGAAATGGAGAGAGTGAGTGGTTAGAGGTAAAGGTGGGACTTCGTCAGGGAAAGGCTGGTGTGAGAGGTAAATGCAAGGGTAGTGGGTCATGGATTGGAGATGGTTAAAGAAAACGGAGAAAAGTGGGAGATAAGCCAGTTGTTGTTTGCTGATGACACTGCACTTGTAGCAGGATCAGAGGAGGAATTGAGGAAGTTAGTGACAGAGTTTGGGAAGGTTTGTGAAAGACAAATGTTGAAGATAAATGTGGGTAAAAGTAAGGTGATGAGATATACAAGGGGAGAAAGTGGTAGCAGACTGGAAGTGAATATTAAGGGAGAGAGACTGGAGGAAGTGGATAGTTTTAGATACTTAGGTACAAATGTGGTGGGAAAGGGAGGAGTGGAGGTAGAGGTAGAATGTAGATTAAGAGAAGCGAGTAAATGTGTGCAAAAACGATACACGAATTTAAAAACAGTCCAGATAAAACGAGATATGGAGATGGGACACCACGAGCATAGCTTCCCTTCCCGTAAAATACAACTAGGTAAATACACCAACACACACACATGCATACACACACACATATGTTGTAAATAATATAAATGGTATAGTTTCAGTCTATGGCTGCACTGCTTGAATAAACCACGAATTAAAATAATTATTATTCTACAGATCTACAAGCTGTCTGAGAATACTGGGATCGCCAGTGGATACACAAGTCTTCATGGTGTATACAGGAGAGGACAAATGTGACCTCTCAATTTCACAGAAGGTGATGGTGGATCTGATGGAGATTGGTAACTTCTTCGATCGGGGGTATGTCGTGTTTGTTGAGAATTGGTATATGTTCCCTGCCTTATCCCACTACATGCAGGCCCAAAGGACTAGTGCTGTCAGAACTGCTAGAACCAACAGGCAATTCATGCCTACGGACCTCAGGGTGGAGAGAAAAGGGGACGTACATAACAGGAGCTTTACCACTGGGATGTTGTGCTTGACAGGAAAGGACAAGAGGGTGGTCACCATGATAAGCACAGCCCATACATCTGGTATAATAGATGTGGAAAGACATGGTAAGGTGCTTCAGAAGCCACAATGTGTCGCTGACTACACTCAGTATATGAAGGGTGTCAATTTTGGGTTAACAATGATAATATACCTAGGAGGTCTCTTAACCCAACACTCGCCAACCACCACATGTGCAGACATTTGGGTCCAGGACATAAACCCACTTCAGGAATTGGCGGTGTTTTACGTCCTGGGCCAATTCCCGAAGCGGTTTATGTCCTGGGCCCAAACATCTGCACAAATGGTGGATGGAGAGTGTTGGATTAAGAGACCTAGGTGTAATGATATTATTAATAAAATTAATAAATAATGATAATTATGACAAAAATGATTTTTTAGTACTAATATACATATACCAAAGGGTTTCCCCCCCTTATAATAGAGGTAGCCAAAAAACAAAGGCATAGAAACCACTCCCACCCATTCCATCCCTAACATACTCCACTCCCCTCCACCCTCCCTCTTATCTTGGCACCTCCTGGATGACGGGTCATCCCTGCATCTCGCCCACTGCCCTATGTCAGAAGCAGTGGTACATGATCTTCCCTGTCTAAATCCAAATTGTCTCGGATTTAGGATCTTGTTCTCTTCCAGATGTTTTATCCATCTACTTTTTATAACTTTTTCACAAATTTTAGCTACCGTGCTTGTAAGGGAAACCGGTCTGTAATTTGTTGGGTCGACCTTATTTCGTCTTTTATAAATTGGTACGATATCAGTATTTTTCCAGTCTTTGATATTTTTCATTCTTTGAGTGAGCAATGTATTATGTTATATATTTTGTCCGCTAGTTCTTCTTTACATTCTTTTGATATCCAATTTGCTATTCCATCCAGGTCATGTGATTTCCTGACATCAAAGTTCATTATTTGATATATTATTTCTTTCCATGTTACTATCATTTCCCTCATCTCCATATTGCATTTTTTCTCTAGTGAATACCGACTTGAAGTGTTTGCTCATGACTTCAGCCATTTCTGTATTTTCTGTGTATTCCATATTCCCTTGTGTTAGTTTCACTATTTCTTGTTTATATTTTAGTTTACCATTTACATATCTATAGAATAGTTTTGGCTGATCCTTACATTTTTCTGTTATGTCTTTTTCATATTTTCTTTTTTCTTCCCTGCCTATTTTTACATATTCGTTCCTTTGCTTAATATATATTTTTTCCAAATGCTTTACCCATCAACTTTTGATAATTCTTTCACAAATTTTTGCTATCGCACTTGTTAGAGAGACCGTCTATAGTTAGTAGGGTCTTCCTTGTTTCCCCCTTTATATATTGGTACTATATTTGCTCTTTTCCAATCTTTTTGAACTTTTCCTTCTTTCAATAAACTGTTTATTAGGATATGTATTTTGTCTGTTAGTTCATTCCTGCATTCTCTCAAAATCCAGTTTGCTATTTCATCTGGTCCATGCGATTTTCTGACATCGAGATTACTCAAGTGTTTCATTATTTCATTCCTTGATACTTCTATCTCTTTCACAGGGGGGACTTTCTCCTCTCATTCGATGTCTCAAGGTTGCATGTTCTTCCTTGTAAACACCGATTAAAAATGCGTGTTCATAATTTCTGCCATTTCTATTTCCTCTGTGTATTCAACTCCTTGTCATAGTTTCTCTAATTCTTGTTTGATTTTCAGTTTGTTGTTTACAAATCTGTATAATAGTTTTGGTTGATCTTTACATTTTTCTATGATACCTTTTTCGTATTTTCTCTTTTCTTCTCTGCACACTTGTACATATTCATTTCTATAACTAGTATATATTTTCCATTTTTCAGGTTTTTTGTCTTTTTTCAATTTTATCCAAGTTTTATCCCTTCTGTCTTTTAACTCCCTACATCTTTTGTTGTACCAGCACTTTACATATTCTTTTTCTTGCTTTTGTCTTGGAACATACTTTTCCACTCCTTTATAAATTTTTGTCAAAATATTCCATTTCTCTTCTACTGTTGTTTCCTCCTTGTGTATTCTTTCCCAGTCTGCTTTTTGAAAGAATTCTCTTATTTCATCAAAATTTGTTTTTTCATACATTAATCTTCCCTTTCTATATTGTTAATTTTTTCATGTATTTTTACTCTTTTAGTTCCAGTTCAAACAATATGTGGTCACTTTTACTTATTGGTGTCTTATATTTAATCTTGTCCACTATTTCAGGTTCTGATGTGATTATTAGGTCCAGTCTCGATGGTTCTTCCTCATTTCAATACCTAGTATTCTCTTGAATCCATTGCGTCATTGTATGTTCTATAATCGTGTCAAGTAGTACATTTCCCCATAGGTCATCTCCACCCTTCACTGTCATCTCTTCCCAGCAGATTTCTTTACAATTGAAGTCACCTATTATAACTATTCTCCCTCCATTGTCCATTATCTTATTTAGTGTTATCCTTGTGTCTTCTAGCATACTTTTGTGTTTTCTCTTTTCCCACGAGGCTGTTTTAGGAGGCACATAATTTACTACAAACTTCCTGCTCTTCCCATCCCTGTCCTCCACTTCCATCATAATCATCTCTACTCTATTCTTTCCAAATGCGACATTCCTCACATATATATCCTTCTTAGTCAGGAACATGACTCCACCCCCTTATTTTACCTCTCTGTTTCTAATCCAATAATTATATGCACCATGTTGGGTGGTAGTGGACCTTTCAGTTTTATCTCTACATTTCCCATTATGTCCGGTTCTTTTTCCTTCAGATAATCATTCAGTTCGTTCAAGCCTGTTATTAAGCCATCTATATTTGTATAAGACACTTAATTTTCTGCTACTTCCATTGTGTTTTCTGTTTCCCTTCTGTTTTCCTCTGCTATGAACCACTTCCTCACATTCATATTCACTACTCTCCAATAGAATTTCTTTGTCTGACTCTGTTCTTTTGTCGTTTTTTTCCATAGCTTCTAGTCTTTTTGTTTTCTCATCCTCTCTTTCCTCTTTATTCATTTCTCTTTTTATCCATACCTTTTTATATTACTCATTGCTAGTTTCCGTTTTTGCTAAGATATTCTCTGCTGTCGTTTGTGACCTGAATTTAACCTTAATGGGTCTGGTCTTATCTGTATTGCATTTCCCGAGCCTATACATTTCTTCTATTTGTTTCCCTATTTCTGGTTCATCTTCTTGAACTACTTCTAATATATTATTTACTTTTTCCTTTTCCTCCTTTATTCTTGTAGTCCTATTTAGATTATACTTCTCTTCCATCCCCAATATAATTATACATTTCTTTTTATCTGCTAAGTCTCTTACTATATTCTTCTTCTCCCTCATCACTTTAATAACTGTGTCTTTAGTTTGTTCTTTCATCTGCTGTTCCATTATACCTCTAAATTTCATTTTATTGTTCTCTTGTACTTTTTTCCAACCACTTACCTCTTTTGCTATGGACTCTTTATTCTCTTTATTACTCCTCTTCAGTTCCTCATTCTCTTCCCTTACTTCTATTAGCTGTCTTTTTAATCCTACTATTTCTTTATTTAGGTTTTGATTCTCCTTCTCTAGTTGTTGCAGCTTATCAACTCTTTGAGTAATTGACTTTATTTAGTTAAACTTAGCTTCCCAATTTTCATTCATTTCTTTTAGTTTCTCCTCTAGATTTACTAGTCGGGCGAGGTTGTCATTTCCTCCATGGAAATAGTTATCTTCACCTTCCATTGCACTGCTCTTATCTATATTTCTAATTTTTACATTTTTACTAATCACATCAACTTCACCATTATCGTCAGGCTGTCTCTTGTTTACATACCGTCTGAGTTGTTCCTGGGTCCTATCTTCCCCTTCCTCATTTCCTTCCATTTTCCTCAGTAATCCCTCCCCTTCTCCTTTTTCTTCACCTTCCCACTACACCACGATCTTTCCCCTTCCCTATTAATACAATACAGGTACTTCCTTGTCATTGTGATCCTCGAAACTTGTAGTAATCACCGGAGTCCAGACTTCGCTGCCACTCTGACCGACGTGTGTGTGTGTGTGTGTGTGTGTGTGAACTTCATGATACAGAGAGAAAGAAAAGAATAGAAAAAGACATTAACGATTTTATGCAAATTTTATTAAAGATGATGGATTAATCACAAATATTTACACTATATAAAAGAACAAGATTATATACATATATAAGTCATGGACAGATAAAACCTTGAGCATTGAAGTATACATATATACATATATATATATATATATATATATATATATATATATATATATATATATATATATATATATCAGAAAATAGAATGAAAGCGTAAATGTACATATGTATACACTCTTATGTACATATATATATTGTATACATCTCCAATGTAATCAACACTTAAATGGAACTAAATGCATATTATTCTTTTTTTTTTCTCAGAGGGGTTTTGGGGGGCATTCATTCTCTGTCAGCCCCAAAAGGAGTTTATTATCTCTTGTGGCACTGTGTTCTAACTCATTTTCATTTCCAAACTTTGTTTTCATTCTTTTTCATTTCATCCTCTTCATTTTCTTTGATTTTTGTTTTATTTCTTTTTTTTTAATTGATTTTTATGTAAACCCACCAAGATTCGATTATTTTATGTCTGTTTCACTTATTTTCATCTCACAAATCTTCAAATTATTTGTGTTCATTTCTATTAAGTCCAGTTTTTTCTCCTTCACATTATGTCTGTCTCCATCTTTACCTCCATTTTCATTTATTTCTTTGTACTTATCACCATTTTCTTCTTTATCAAATGTACCTTCTTTACCTTTTCTATTTCATTTATCTTTGTCTCTATAACTTTATTCATTCTCTTTTTGTCCTTTCTGAAGACTGCAGTACAGCAAGACACTGGAGAATCCAACAATTCTTTTTTTCTTGTTCCAATTTGTTTATGCATAAACACTAATAACAGAAATTATTATAAAATGATGAATAAGTACCGGGAACACCACATTCGGGAGTATCAATAAAGGATACAATACAAATAAGAAAAAACAATATAGAGACATAATAACAAAATTTGAGATTCGACACCAAGAATTGGATAGGAAGGTGGCCATCTTATGGTATGGTAGACTGGCACACAAAGCATTTTGTAAGATACCATTACTTAAAAAAAAGAGGGTGATTAAAAGAATAACAAAATAAAATAGAATAATGGTAATAATTATAATAATGGTGATGGAAAAACAAAATCTATAACCCTCACCAATGGCACGTAAGCACGACTTGATCCTAGATTTACCATTTAATACTGGAAATGGCCACCAGGTGGTGTAGGGGAGGAGTAAAGACCCAAGGAAGCGTCTTAGATTACGACTATGATATGCTGAGTTTGAAGATTCTTGTACACAAGAACCAACACAGAAAGAACAAATATATATATTCTTCGAGTTTCTGCAACTGAGGGAGTAAAAAATCAAAGAGGGAAGAATGAAAGAGGAGAAGAGAGGGGAGAAACATGAACCTGATAAAGATGAAAAAATAGAGAAAGAATGAGCGATACACTGAAAGAGAGTGAGAGCGAGAGCGAGTTAACGAAGAGAGAGGTCAATATAAAATTCTGGAGAATGATAATACCTTGTATTCAGGGTATCTTTCATGCATGCAATACTAACAATTTCCAGAATAATATCTTTCGGTATTTTTGTGCCTACAATATCCCTCTCCCTTCCTCTCACTCAAATCTTCTTGCAAAGGGAAGAACCCTCTTCTGTGACTCGACTTTGTCTCCGTCTCATAGTTGACTAAGATTAAATAAGATTAAATAAGATGATGTAAGTTTAGACGAAACAAAATGGGTTTAAGTGATACAAGATGAAAAATGTCCGGTCGTCCCTTTTTTTCAGATGCGACCACATGAACATATATTTTCGGAAAGACTTTTATAATTCTTAACAAAAAGCACTGTAATGATGAAGGGACTATTATGTATAGAAAACATCTAATTATAAAAAAATATAGATTCTGTTCACTCTATTATGTCACAGGTCAAGTTTGGAGTATCTCTTGGTTTTGCTTCAAGTAGCACTTCCTTCTGAGGACATCTTTCTCGATGCTGCCTCAGCGTTTGAGGCAGAGATCCTTTTCGAAACTGGAACTTCGTTCTCCAGACATGACCTGACACTTGAAGAAGAACCCTTACCCTGTGGAGGTCCTCCTCAAAGCTCATAGGAGCTCTTTTGGGGTCTTCAGAACTCTTGGGAACTATTAGGAAACTCTTGGGAGCTCCTGGGAACTCTCAAAGGAGGGGTCTTGGGAACTCATAGAAAACTCTCGGGAACTCTTGGAATCCTCCTCCTCCTCTTGGAAACTCTTGGAAGCTCTTGAGGTGTCTTGGAAACTTTGTGAAACTCTTGGAAGCCCTAGGAGCTCTTGAGGGGTCTTTGGAACTTTTGGAAACTCTTGAGAGCTCTTGGGAACTCTTGAAGACCTTTGGGAAGTTTTTGGAAGCTATTGGAAGCTTTTGGGAGCTCTTGAAAATCTTGGAAGCCCTTTAAAATTCTCCTCTTTCAGAAAGGGTTTCCTCGAACTGCAGAGAAGTTCTTGAAGTTAAACCTTACCCATGAAGGACCTTCTCCAAGCTGAAACCTGCCTTTGGAGGTTCATCTCCGAAGTATACCTTGCCATTAAAGGTTATTCTCGAACTTCGATATATTCACAGAAGTTCTTGAAGCTGGAAGTATGACTTACAAGGACTTAGCCCAAATACTTGTTTTGAGGCTACAGAAATGCTCCAAGCTTAGCACTCTGGCCTTGAAAATTTAAAAGAAGATTTCCACGTTGTTCCTCGAAGAAGGAGAGGTAGGAGGGGAAGGAGGAAGAAGGGAGAGGGTGGTCTTCCACAGGGAAGGAAGAGATCTGTCCTTAGAAGGAATCCTCCTCCTCATCCTCGAAACTGGACCCGAAGGCTCTGTTGATGGACAGGGCCGGCTCCATGGCCGTGTTGATGAACCCTTCCGCGATCTCGCGGTCCAGACCCGTGTAGGTTCTCTCGATCTGCTCGTCGGTAAGCTCCTTCTTTGCCTTCTTCTTCTTCTTTTTCTTCTTCTTCTCCTCCTTCTTGGACATCTTGTAACGGAGCTTCCGGTCCTTCTTCTTCCGGAGGTCCTTCCGGGCTAGGTGGCTTGGTCTCTGCTGCTGCTGTTGTTCCTGTTGGTGGTGGGAGAATACAGGTGTTACTTTCACCATAACAATATACATATATACATGTATACACGACCACACACAGACATCCTATATACATGCATATATATATATATATATATATATATATATATATATATATATATATATATATATATATACATTCAAGAATTATTTTTATATCTACTACCTTTTTAGTGATTTTCTCAATTTTCAATATATATATGGAACAAGGGAGGTTTAATAAGAAAAAACATAGAAAATAAGCACGGAGGTCTCGGTCCTTTCTTACTTGCGGGCGGGGGTCGTGGGGCAGCATGGGCGTGACGAGATGGGGGTAATACATGGACGGATGGGCGGCCGGAGGAGGACCGTAGGGCGGGTGCTGTAAGGCCATGGGTCCATAGGGATGCGGGTGTGGGTATGCGTGCGGGTGTGGATGTGGGGGTGGGAAATGGTGGACGGGGCAGGGCTGTTGCTGGTGATGATGAGGTCCCACGGGTAAAGAGTTGGGGCCGTAGTGGACATGTTGAGTCCCCGCGGACCCTGACCTCGGTGTTTTCGAAGTCTTCAAGCTCGGCTTGGCGACCTTGCCAGTTCTCCCTCCACCACCACCACCACAGGCGACGTTACCGCTGTTCTTGATGCCGCTGCCACTCGCCTGCGTCGTCGGCGTCAGGTGAGTCGAACTTGTCTTCTGCGTCAAGTTGGAGGCGTTGGAGGTGTTGGTGGCCGTGGCCTTGGTCGAGGACGAGAGCGCCGAGGGGTCCGAGTTCTTCCTCGGGGTGCCGTTTGAGGAGGAGTCCGAGGATAAGGGCACGAAGGCCGACACGGAGGAGGAGATGGCCCTCGGGGGAGGCTGAGACGAGGCCTGCGGCGGGAGGAAGAGGGTGAGTCACACTTGAACTGTCAGTATGAGGAAGGTGGAAAGGAAGAAAATAAAGAGGAGGAAGAGGAGGAAAAAAAAAAAAGAGGAATAAGGATGATGATAATGATGACGACGACAATGTTGATAATCATAATGAAGAGGAGAAGGAAGAGGAGGAAAAGAGGTGTAGGGTGATGATGATAAGGAGGAATAGGAGGAAAAAGAGGAGAACGAGAAAAAGCAAGAAGAGAGGGCATAGGAAAAGGAAGAGGAGAAAGAATGAAGAGAAGATTGAGAAGGATGAGAAATAGTAGTATGTATGCAGACTTTTAATTCACACAGTAGGATGACCAGAGAACAAGTGAGATGGATGTTCACTTTAGCCACGCCCACTTTAACTCCGCCCACTCGTAGCTCCGCCTTCCTGCCCCCACCTTCCCTCTCCCACTTCCCATACCCCGCCCACAGTAAATAACTATCTATCTACGAAGGGCTTCTTTCCCCCTTACAAGGGAGGTAGCCAAATCAAATACAAGCACCCACTCCCATCCATCACCCTTGTCTCCCTTGATCAAACCTTAAACCAATGTCATATGAGATAGCCTCAGCACGTGGCCCAACACAACATCTCACTAGCGATTCTCAAAAGAAAAAAATAACAATAATGAAATAAAATAAGATAAAATAAAATAGAATAAAAAAAAAAATAAAAAAAAATGAAATAAAGATAGATATATAGAATAATATAAAATAAAGATTGCCTCTTCCCAAAGTATGAAACTCAGGATCGAGCTTGACTCACCAGAGGGAAGATGGTCTTCTGTTGGCCGAGCCACCGGTAGAGTCTCTCCTTCCGGTTGTGCCCCTCGGACAGACCCTGAAGCCGCGCTGCGCCCTTCGTGTGAAGACCACAGGCCTCACGGGCGCTGATGGTGATGCAGGCGAGGGAGACGAGGCACTCGATCACGCCCACGAGGACGAGGACGGCCGAGACGATGGCCGAAGGCCGGTGAAGATGGACTTCGCCGAGGCCTTCGATCTCCTGGTTTGTTATCTGGAGAAGAAGAAGAAGTTATTTCTTCGATTTTTTTTTTTTTTTTATTTTATTTTTTTTTTTTTTTTTTTTTTTTTTTTTTTTTTTTTTTTTTTTTTTATTTTTTTTTTTTTTTTTGTAAAGAAGAAAATCTCAATGGCCTCGGTCATGAGAGTGCCTCAGGATCAGTTTTTCGAAAACGGAAAATATTCTAAGGGTGCTAAAAATTGGAGATTTCAAAATGGAAGTCAGGAGACCATTCGCTTTAATTTGACTTAATGTGATCTTTCTATCTTGTCCGTTGAGGTTGCTTTTTCTGTTTTATTATCTATTAATTTATTTACTTATTCATTTATTTATTCATTGAATATTTTGATGTTCTTTGATGTTTAGAAAATACAAAGGAAGAGGATGAAGATAAGGATAAAGGTGATGATGATGATGATGATGATGATGATGATGAAGAGATGATGACGATGATGAAGAGATGATGACGACGATGATGATGATGTTGATGATGATGATGAGGCACGTCAGCTCCATGACGTCACGTAATAATTTCGAATGACAATGACGTCTTATCGTCATTTCGGGATGTCGCCAAAAAAAATCTGAAGTTATTCTATGAGGCCATATTATCGATTAGCAATTTACATTTGATTATTCATTTTAATTTATTTTCTCCTGTTCTATTTTATCGATTTAACTATTTATCAGTTCATCTATTCATTTACTTATCAATTAATAAATTTATTTATCTATTTGTGTGTGATTCACCATGGTTCACTATGGGCTTGAATCATGTGTTGGACTCGTGATCGACGGCGATTTCCCTCCCAGAAGAAAGCTCAGATCTCATATATGACCGATATATGGGTAATCCTGTGACCTTACACGTACTCCCCGCCCACGAGAGTTGGAATAACGACTCGCAGAGCAGTGATACTGAAATTATTTCAGCCCTGGGTGGGATTCGAACCCGGACCGCCGTAGTGGCGGCCGCGAACGCTACCACTGCGCCGTCAAGTGTGTGTGTGTGTGTGTGTGTGTGTGTGTGTGTGTGTGTGTGTGTGTGTGTGTGTGTGTGTGTGTGTGTGTGTGTGTGTGTGTGTGTGTGTGTGTGTGTGCGTGTGTGTGCGTGTTTGAAAGAGAGAGAGGGGGAAGAGAGAGCGAGAGAGATAGAGATAGAGAGAGAGCGATGGAACATCAAAATGGTCGTGGATCACTACTCTTACTTGGGAACGTGTAAAATGAAGAGGAACGGGACCCACGTAGAAGCTGGGACGTTCACATCCAACTTTTTTATTCTTATTTTATTTGATTTAATTTATTGATTTATTTTCTTATTTTTTATTTATTATTATTATTATTATTATTATTATTATTATTATTATTATTATTATTATTATTATTATTATTATTATTATTATTATTATTATTATTATTATTATTATTATTATTATTATTATTATTATTATTATTATTATTATTATCATTATTATTATTATTATTATTATTATTATTATTATTATCATTATTATTATTATTAATTATTATTATTATTATCATTATTATTATTATTATTATCATTATTATTATTACTATTATCATTTTGGTGGGGAGGAGGATGGAGTGGACGAGTGGTTCGAGTGCTCGGCTCAATAGTCCCGCGTTCGATCCTAGGCCTCGCACAGCTGTTCCACATTTGTTCTCTTTGTTCTTCTTGTGTTGGTTGTTCATGACTTCGACCATTTGTTCGTTTTTTTTTCAAGGCGTTATCACACTGGGCTATTTTTCCACCAACCTCCGATTCATCGGCGGTACCGTTTACCTCCAGCACGTTTTTGTTTTCTCAATAATTGACATAGAATGTCATTTGATATGCTGGAGGAAAATTATTTTCCTTCAGCATATAATTAGATTCCTTCCCGAAAGCTGCGGGCTGCAAATTTGCTCCAACAGTCGGAGGGAAAATAGCCCAATGTGATAACGGTCAAGCCTTTCATTGT
>NC_134784.1:53346850-53351850 GCF_046742065.1 Oratosquilla oratoria | reverse complement strand
CAGCCCCTGACACTGCGCTACCCCCCTTTCCCCCCTCTTCCCCCTTTCCCCCTCCCCTCCCCCGCTTCCCCACTCACCCCCTCCCCCCTCTCTTCGACCCACATATTTCTCCTACTCGCTCAGTACTGCTGTCTTTCTTTTTGGTTATTTGGACAAATGTTATTGAAACACATGTTCTTTGGACAGGTGTCTTGATAGGCGGTTTAGCAGGTGTTTGTTGTACAGGTCTATGTTGAACAGATGTTCTTCCACAAGTGTTCTCTCACAGGTGTTCTTCCATAGGTGTTTTATACAGGTGTTCTTACAAAGGTGTTCTTAAACAGGTGTTATTCTACGGGGGGTGGGTGGGAGGAAGAGGGGGAGGGGGAGAGGGAATGGGGGGAGATGAATATTGGCTTCACTTCTAAATACTACATTGCCTGTTACGATGTCGTGGACTTACGATCTCGTAATCGACTCCTCCGTGTCGTAATTCGCTTACTACGATCTCGCAAGTGACGATGTCTACTGTAATACTCAGAATTGACGTTGATCGTACTTGTTGGAGGGAGAGCGGGAGTGGGGGAATAGGGGGGACAGGGGGAAAGGGGGGAATGGGGGCAAATGGTGGAATAGGGATAATAGAGAATAGGGGAGTGGGGGAACAGAGGAATGGGGGATAGGGGAAAGGGGGGAATGGGGAAATGGGGGAACGGGGTAATGGTTGTAATGGGGGCAAATGGGGGAATAGGTATAATAGGGAATAGGGGGAGTGGGGGAATAGGGGAATGGGGGATAGGGGAAAGGGGGGAATGTGGTAATGTGAGAACGGGGTGATAGGTGTAATGGGGGCAATGAGGGAGTACGGGTAATTGGGAATAGGGTTAATGGTGGGTGGGGGAATGGGGAAATGAGGAATGTGGGGGGATGGGGTGTTCTAGATTAGGTCTAATAACCACAACCTAGCTTAGCCTGACTGAAGTTCGACTTTTATTATTTTCCATTATTTCCGATATCAAAGGATAAATAGATAAATAAACAAATAAACAAATAGATAAACAAATAAATTAATAAATAAATAGATAAATAAATAATTTTGTTACCAAGTTTCTGGACGTGTGCTAACCACAATGTGGGTTTGCCAAAATGAAAGGTTTGGATTATCAGTATTATATTATACACACACACGGGATCCGGGGCGGGTTAGCGATTGTCAAAACAGCGACAGTAATAATAGCGACTTAATACGGGCGACTTAATCTGGTGAGCGACTTTAAAAACGGCGACTGTCCTATTGGCGACCGATTTATAACAGCGACTGTAATAATAGCGACTTTACTATCGACCGGTCAGAATGGTCGCAGACTTATGTTTCAATTGCTTGTGTTTTCGTGTTTGTATTTACGCGTTCAGTTGTGTTTACTTTGTGAGATAGTTTCAGAATGAAATATGCTCAAAAGGTCGCATACTTATGTTTCTATCGCTCATATTTATTTGTTTGTGTTTACTTGTTTGTGTTCACTTCGTGAGATAAGTTCACTAAAGTGAATTTACTGGTCGGTTGCTCGGTCGTCGGTTTTTTAATTCTTTTAATAATATTTTTCTTTCAATAATAAGTAAATAATAATAGCAACATTTAGGATCGGCCGAAACGTCGTACCTGCAGAGTTCTTGCCGAAACGTCAGTTGCTGAAAACGTCTGTGATATACTAACATCAGAATTAGTTTTTGAACAACCCAACCCTAGACTCCTTGTTATGATATGTTATCAATGTTAGGCAACTTTTTGTGCAACAATAACATCATTTACCTTAGTCCACACATGAAAGCTGTATAATTTTAATTTAGATAATTTGGTGCACTGTATAATTTCAATTTAGATAATTTGTTTCACAAATTTAATTTCGTTTTCACACAGTATGTGCAAAAAATATTGTCACTTGAAATGATATTTCTTTAATTCTTTTAATAATATATTTTTCTTTCAATAATAAGTAAACAATAATAACATTTGGAGGACTGGCCGAAACGTCCTACGTCTGTTTTTTTAATTCTTTTAATAATATTTTTCTTTCAATAATAAGTAAATAATAATAGCAACATTTAGGATTGGCCAAAACGTCGTACCCTGCAGAGTTTCTGGCCGAAACGTCAGTTGCCGAAAACGTTTGTGGCCGAAACATCCTACATTCGATGCGCTCCCCTCCTGCATGCTCATAATGATGTTGAACTTCTGGACTGGGTTGTTCAAAATAATTTTTTGCACTATCTTGGCGTTAAATGTATCTTGACATTAAACATCATGGTAACACAGAGCGTTACCATGACTTTTAACATCAAGATAAACTAACGCCAGAATTAGTTTTTGAACAACCCAACCCTAGACTCCTTGTTATGATATGTTATCAATGTTAGACAACTTTTTGTGCAACAATAACACCATTTACCTTAGTCCACACATGAAAGCTGTATAATTTTAATTTAGATAATTTGGTGCACTGTATAATTTCAATTTAGATCATTTGTTTCACAAATTTAATTTCGTTTTCACATAGTATGTTAAAAAAAATATTGTCACTTGAAATGATATATATATATATATTTCTTAATTCTTTTAATAATATATTTTCTTTCAATAACAAGTAAATAATAATAGCAACATTTGGAGGACTGGCCGAAACGTCCTACCCTGCAGAGTTCTGGCCGAAATGTCAGTGGCCGAAACATCCTACATTCGATGCGCTCCTCCCCCTCCTGCTATGCTCATAATGATGTTGAACTTCTGGACTGGGTTGTTTAAAATAAAATTTTGCATTATCTTGGCGTTAAATCTATCTTGACATTAACCATCATGAACATCAAGATAAACTAACGCCAGAATTAGTTTTTGAACAACCCAACCCTAGACTCCTTGTTATAATTATGTTATCAATGTTAGGCAACTTTTTGTGCAATGATAACACCATTTACCTTAGTCCCACATATGAAAGTTGTATAATTTTCAATTTAGATAATTTGTTCATAAATTTAATTTCATTTTCACACAGTATGTGCAAAAAAATATTGTTACCAGAAATGATGTATAAGTAATTTTTTTAATTATTTTAATATATTTTCTTTCAATGATAAAAAAAAATAATGATAGCAACATTTGGAGGACTGCTGATGCGATAATGTCGCTGTTATGACAGTCGCTCTTATAATACAATCGCTATCATGTGGTCGCTGTTGTGATGGTCGCTGTTTTAAAAGAATCGCGATTGTGAAGTCGCTCTATTGACAGTCGCTGTTATGACAGTCGCTATTCGGAACCCGAGCCACACACACACACACACACACACACACACACACACACACACACACACACACACACACACACACACACACACACACACACACACACACACACACACACACATATATATTATATTATATATATGCATATATATGTATATATATATATATATATATATATATATGTATATATATACATATATATAATACATGTATATATATATATATATATATATATATATATATATATATATATATATATATACATTAACATTACTTGTTAGTTTACTGATTTAATCATGTATCGATTGATACATTTACCCATTCATTTATTGATCTAATACTATAATTTCTTTCGTTTATTCACCAATTTACTTGTCTGGTTATCATTTATGCATTTGGTTACTTATTCACTCTCTCTCTCTCTCTCTCTCTCTCTCTCTCTCTCTCTCTCTCTCTCTTTTCTTCAATCTGTTCTGGTGGTTTGCCTTCTTCATCTCCTAAAGACCCACTTTACACTAACAACATCAATTGTTCACTAACATCCACTAACTCTGTGGTCCCCCTTTTGAAACAGGCTGTGGACCCTTGGGGGTCGGGACATAGACCCTTCCCTTCCCCCTAAACTAGAGGATCTCCTACCTTCTCCTCTCCTCCCTTCTCTTCTACTCCTCCTCTCCTCTCTCCCATCCTCTTTCCCTCTTTGCCTCCTCTTCTCTCCTTCCTACCCCCCTCCTCTCCTCCATCCTCTTCCTCCTCTCCACACTCTCCTCATCACCCCCCTCCTCTCCTCCCTTCTCTCTTCCTTCTTTTACCCCCTCTACTTCCCTCCTCTCTCCCTTCTCCCCTCCTCTCCCCCTTCTTCCCTCCCCTACCCCCTCATCTCCCCTCCTCTCCCCCTTCTATCACCCTCCTTTACCCCGTCCTCTCCTCCCTCCTCTCCCACTCCTCTTCCCCTTCTCTCCTCCTTTCCTCCTCTTCCTCTCTCACTCCTCTCCTTCCTCCGCTACCTCCTCCCACTCCTCTTCCCTTCTTCTTCCCCGTTCTCTCTCACTCCTCTCCCCCTCCTCTACCTCTCCTCTCCTCCTTCCTTTCCCCCTCCTCTGCCCACTCCTTCACTCTTTTCATTTCTCTTCTCTTTTTCTTTCTTTGTTTTACTTCTTCTGTCTCCCTACTCTCCCTCTCCCTTTACTTTCTCCCTTTAACTCTTATCAACATAATGCTACTACCATAAACCCTTAAAGGCGAGGTATATTATATTAAAAATACCCTTTATGCCAAAAGGGATATTAACGTTTCGCTGTAAAAAGCTCCCTCCCCCCCACACACTCTGGCGGCAACCAGAATAAAATGTCTAATTCGCCATGAACCGAAGAAAACGCTTAACAGTCTCCACCCATAACCGCTCCCCGTTTTCTATTCTTAACGCGCTACTGTGACCAATGGGCGCTTTAGAGGCCTTGCGGGCGTGCATGGGCGGACGTGAGACGGAACGCGCACGCATGCGCGCGCATAAACATGTACACAGTCTCGGGCTTTCTCGAAGTCTACAAAGAAGAAAAGAAAAAACGAACGACATGACGTCATCGTAAAGAAGTCCACTTCCTTATGACCTCATGGCCTTTATTGACATTTCTTGACCTCATATGCACTGTCACAATTGTTGTCGCCCAATAAAGGATGGGCTTTAGTCTACCAGCTCTTCTATCCTCGTGGAAAATCTCATG
>NC_134784.1:53339350-53341850 GCF_046742065.1 Oratosquilla oratoria | reverse complement strand
GATAGAACTTGGGAGGGAAAAGGGAAGAGGAGGGGAAGGGGGAGGAGAAGGGGAAAGGGTCGAGGAAGGGTCGCGAGCAGAAGGTCGTTGGAGAACCTGATGTGTGTGTGTGTGTGTGTGTGTGTGTGTGTGTGTGTGTGTGTGTGTGTGTGTGTGTGTGTGTGTGTGTGTGTGTGTGTGTGTGTGTGTGTGTACGTATGTACATATATGTGTCACAGTATACATTCACTCGTTGGACTTGGGACGATTTGTTGATTTATTCTATTCATTTATCTATCTATTTATTTATTTATTTATTTATATGTCCATTTATTCATTTATCTATCTTTTTCAAATGTATCGTTCAGATTTTTTTTTACGAATTCATATGAAACGCCAGTCGAAGGATAAGGGAATAGACGGGTTATGTTTATAACTGTTTTGTTACCCTCGAGAGAAAATGTTCTTTTACTTAATCGAAAAGGCGAGCGAGCAACATGACCAGCTATATCATGTACCAGAGTACTAGGGAGGTGGTAAAAGTGTTCCCAGTAGAATATGAATATATATATATATATATATATATATATATATATATATATATATATATATATATATATATATATATATATATATATATATATATATATATATATATATATATATATATATTTATCAAGAAAGTACCCCAAATGTAAAAAACATATATCCAACTAATACTAAAATTTATCTAGAGCGTATCCTATTATCTAATCCATAAAATATTTTACATGGACGTTAAGCATTGGATATTAATCTGCATTATTTTCTTTTTCTCAAACCTAAGCCCATTTTTGGCTTCATTATTTAATTTTGTATCCTTTTACTCAACAACGTATATAGAATATCTAATTTACATTTTTGTAATTAAACTGGGGACCGTGGCTGGGTACCGACCAAGAGATCATACGCTAACGTTTGAGGGAAGTGGAAAACCCACTGGAATAGTTTTAAACGTTTACCGAAGCGTTGCGAGAGAGAGAGAGAGAGAGAAAAGAGTGAAGAGAGAACATGATGATTTCGTTAGTTTTGGTTGCTTGACTTTGGGAGTTAAGGACTAAAAAAAAGTGTTCTTTGTAGTCTTTTCCTTTTTATTCTCATATCTTTAGTCTCATCTTTTGTATTTATCTTTCCCCGTCCTTTCGCAACTTTTGTTTCTTATTCTTTTCTACATTTCTTTCTTATATCACTCCTAATTACCTCTCATTTTATCTATTCTCTTTTAAGGATCTCTCTCTCTGTCCCTCTCTGTCTCTCCCCCCCCTCTCTCTCTCTCTCTCTCTCTCTAAATTGAATAAAATCGTCTGGCGACAACCAAAATAAAGCTCTGAAGTACGACAAGATTCCTAAACAGGACTAAACCCAATTCCCTAACTCCCTTCCCAAATCTCCTAAAACCCCTCCTAATTTTCTTTCCTTAAACTTCTGTAAACAGAGTTCCGTTAGGAGACGCTTAGCAGCATCCGAAACAGACACTAAGGCTCGTTTTACACGTATCGACCTTTCGTCGCGCGCCGTCCACGACACGACGTCGTGCTCTCAAATAACCATGGGGGTCTATGGACGCTTTCACAAGTCACGACCACGACCACGACCACACATGAAAACGTCCATAGACACCCAAGTTTATTTGAGAGCACGACGTCGTGTCGTGGACGGCGCACGGCAAAAAGTCGATACGTGTGAAACGAGCCTAAGTCCTTAACTCACATCCATACATCAACCGCGTTGGCCCGTGGACCAAATTGCCACCTTCTTTTTGGAGTCAACTGTATCCGGATTGGGAGTGGATGATAGATGAGGACTATGTTGAAGATCAGAAGGGTTCTGTGTCATGAAAGTTCAGAGTATTTCAGTGCTTCAGAAGAACCGAACTTCCCCCCCCCCATCCCCCACCCCCCTTAAAGGAAAAAAATCTGAAAGTAGACCATGCAGTGTAGGCTTGGAGTGAGAAAACCCGAGACCGGTTGGGAACCTAAGTAATGGTTAGGTGAACAGGCTAAAGACACAGGAGCGCACGCACGCACACACACACACACACACACACACACACACACACACACACACACACACACACACACACACACACACACACACACACACACACACACACACACACACACACACACACACACACACACACACACATTCCACAAGCAGTTCACCTTCAGTTCAGTCATGGAGTTACTCTGTACGTCCACAAATCATATCTAATGTGTGCGAGTATGTACGTATGACGTATGTACGCGTGTGCGTGTGTGTGTGTGTGTGTGTGTGTGTGTGTGTGTGTGTGTGTGTGTGTGTGTGTGTGTGTGTGTGTGTGTGTGTGTGTGTGTGTGTGTGTGTGTGTGTATGTGCATGTATATGTGTGTGCGTGTGTGTGTGTGTGTTTGTGTTTGTATATGTGTGTGTGTGTGTGTGTGTGTGTGTGTGTGTGTGTGTGTGTGTGTATGTGCTCGTGGGGCCCCGTTTGTATTTAGAT
>NC_134784.1:53331850-53334350 GCF_046742065.1 Oratosquilla oratoria | reverse complement strand
TTTACGTGTGAATCACTTTGGACTTGGATCACGTGCTGAACACGTGATCAACAACTCAATGTTCATTTCTTTGCACAAAGGGGAGAGTAACGGCCTCCAAACAATAAACAAGTCTCGATCTCGTGTCTACATTATTGCGAGCTTTCGACGCTAACCACTATACCAACCAAGCACGTGTATGTGTGTGTATTCACCTAGTTGTATCTTACGGGAAGGGAAGCTATGCTCGTGATGTCCCGTGTGTGTGTGTGTGTGTGTGTGTGTGTGTGTGTGTGTGTGTGTGTGTGTGTGTGTGTGTGTGTGTGTGTGTGTGTGTGTGTGTGTGTGTGTGTGTGTGTGTGTGTGTGTGTGTGTGTGCGTGTGCGTGTGCGCGTGCGTGTGTGTGTGTGTGTGTGTGTGTGTGTGTGTGTGTGTGTGTGTGTGTGTGTGTGTTTACTCTGTTGTTTGGGGCACGGGTGGCGGACGCAGTCATGAACGAGATGTCAAGGAACCGGGACCCCTCTGAGACCAGTTTCCAACTCTCAACATATAAAAAAAAATCTACTGATATAATCTACTGACTCGGTACTACTGTCCCCTCCCTTACTGTCCCTACTTTGTTAGTACTACTGTTCAATACGGACTAGTCACTATGTGATATGAACTAGTCATTGTGTACTATGGACTGGTAAATTTCTCGTGCGCATGCGCCGTGGGAGAGACCTACCTGGATTGAAATCCGGGTAGACAACTCACCTGTGAAAAGAAAATATTTGATCACCTGACGGTAACACTGCATCGCACACTTAGGGTCAAAGGTTCATCTAAACCACCTGCTCCCCTCCACCCTTCCTCCCTCTTCCCCCCTTTCCCCCTCTCCCTTCCCCCTCTCCCTTCCCCCTTCTCCCACTCCTCGCCCAGAAGGACTTATACTGGGATGTATTTAACTTCTTAATATACTTAGATAAATCATATAACATGATCCTGCACACAAAGAATTACGAAATATCTTGTAAATAATGCATTATTTGATTGATTGTTGGGTTATTTGATTGATTATGGGGTGGCATTTCGCCAAATGATAATTAAGTTTTGTATTAATTGATTGAATCTTTATGTATTGAGTTGCACCTTTTCTTTGAATCTGCTTGACGCCAGGTGATTTCAATCCTCTCTATGACTTCCTATTACCTGGCCTCCGTTGTCAGGAGTTTATTCTGGCGTCAGGAACTTATTCTGGCACATTTTCTTTGATTTTGCTTGACGCCAGGTGATTTAATTGATCTCTTTGGCATCCTCCAACTTGGCCTTTGGCGCCAGGAGAGTATTCTGGCGTCAAGTCCTTATTCTGGCATGATTCCATTCATTATGCTTGACGCTAGGTGATTTCAATCATCTCTTTGGCATCCTCTTACTTGGCTTTTGGCGTCAGGAGTTTATTCTGGCGTCAGGATCTTATTCTGGCGTCAAGACCTTATTATGGCACGTTTCCATTTATTATGCTTGACGCAAGGAGATTTCATTCATTTCTTTGGCATCCTCTTACGTGGCCTTTGGCGCCAGGAACTTATTCTGGCGTCAAGAGCTCATTTTGGCGTCATTAGCTCATTTTGACGCCAGCGACACACGGGTGCACCTCAACAGGAGTCGGGAGTTAATTACCCAGCTCAAGGCCAATTAACTCTCCTCGCTGGGTTTTATGACCAGGTGATTTTTTATACTCGAGGAGAACACACTCTTCTTCATGACCTGTGCCGTCAGACGATTCTATTCAACCAAGGACATCAACACCGCCCACAACTAATAGGTTATTTGTAATTGGTGTAAACTGATATGTCATTCGTGTGTACCGAATAAGTACACGTGCTTATGCACGTACACATAAGCGAGAACATATATACACTATATATATATACATACATATATATATATATATATATGTATATATATATATATACATACACACACACACACACACACACACACACACACACACACACACACACACACACACACACACACACACACACACACACACACACACACACACACATATATATATATTTATATATGTATGTATATACACACATACATACAAACATATATATGTACATATACATGCACTTGCATGCATGCACATATGTACATATACACTTGTACATAGATACATTTGCCCGTTCAGTAGGTCACTCAATGAAACAATGATAATACGATCTAGTTCCTCGATGAAACTTGGACCACTCGACAAGTCACCCCAAACTATTTCTCTTCCGCGGCCTCCATCCGGCTGGCCAACCGGCGCTGCACTCAGCGCTCCCTTGGTTACTCATGCATGGCCGGCAAACAAACGTCCGGGAGCCGGTGGGACTCCACTCGCGGCGCGTGAGTTGGATTTCTTGATAGACTTGGAGAACGCGTACAACACGATCCGACTTTTGCTGAAGGATTTGGGTGATGTCGCCTGGGTTCGCTTGTGTTCTGATCGCGTATTAGGGTGTGATGGGATATTGTTCATAAATAC
>NC_134784.1:53321850-53324350 GCF_046742065.1 Oratosquilla oratoria | reverse complement strand
AAAATATAAAAACAACAACGAAAACTACTGAAACTAAAAAAAAAAAAAAAGAGACAGACGAAAAAGAAAAACAAATGGAATGATCATCATATTAAGCAATAAATCAAAAGTCGGGACAAACCTTTGGTACTCAGAGGATTGAGCTTCACAAAGAAAAAAAAAAAAAAAAGGTAGAGAAAGAGGAGGAGGAGGAGGAGGAGGAGGAGAAGGAGGACGAGGAATAGAAGGGAGAAGAGGAGGAGGAAGAAGAGGAGGAAGAGATGGAAGCGGAGGAGGTATAGAAGGAAGAGGAGGAGGAAGAGGAGGAGGAAGAGAAGGAAACGAAGGAGGAACAGAAGGAAGAAGTGGAGTAGGAGGAGGAGGAGAAAGAGAAGGAAGAGGAGAAGGAAGAGGAGGAGAAAGAGAAGAAAGCGGAGGAGGAATAGAAGAAAGAGAAGGAGGAGGAGAAGGAAGAGGAGGAGGAAGAGAAGGAAGCGGAGGAGGAATAGAAGGAAGAGGAGGAAGCGGTGGAGGAATAGAAGGAAGAAGAGGAGGAGGAGGAGAAAGAGAAGGAAGCGGAGGAGGAATAGAAGGAAGAGGAGGAGGAGAAAGAGAAGGAAGCGGAGGAGGAATAGAAGGAGGAGGAGGAGGAGGAGGAGGAGGAGGAGGAGGAGGAGGAGGAGGAGGAGGAGGAGGAGGAGGAGGAGGAGGAGGAGGAGGAGGAAGAGGAGGAAGAAGTGGAGGAGAAAAAGAAGGAAGAGGAGGACGAGGAGGAGGAGAAAGATAAGGAAAAAGAGTAGGAAGAAGAGGAGGAGGAGGAGGAGGAGGAGGAGGAGGAGGAGGAGGAGAGAGCGTCAGCCGGAGGCGTTTGGTTCCTTTGCTTTTGAAAACATCTGTTCCATCTAAGGATCATCGACATGGCTGACGGCTGGCTGTCCTCAGGTGGCAGAAGGGGAGGGGGTCTTGGTAGGTGGGGGCTTTGAGGGGCTTCGAGGGCCTTAGGGATTTTTTACAAGGCTTTGAAGGCTTTAGGGGTTTTGAGGGGTTTAAAGGGGCTTTGGGAGGGCTTTGGCTGAACTCAGGTGGCTGAGGGGGACTCTGGGGGGCTTTGATGAGCTTTGACGGTCTTAGGGGGCTATAGAGGGCTTTGGAGAGCCTGAGGGACTTTGAGAGGTTTAGGGGAGCTTTGGGAGGGCTATGGTTGTCCTCAGATGGTTGAGGAGGGCTCTGGGGGGCTTTGAGGGGCTTTGAGGGGCTTTGAGGGCCTTATGGGCCTTGGGAGGCTTAGGGAAGCTTTGGGAGGCCTTTGGCTGTCCTCAGGTGGCTGAGGGGGTTCTGGAGGCTTTGAGAGGCTTTGGGGGGTTTGGGGATCTTTGAGGGGCTTTGGGGGCCTTTGAGGGGCTTTGGGTGCTCTGGGGGGGCTTTGGGGGCTCTGGTGGTTTGGGGGCCTTTGGGGGCTTTGGGGGCTCTGGTGGTTTGGGGGCCTTTGGGGGCTTTGGCTGTCCTCAGGTGGCTGAGGGGGGCTTTGGGAGACTTTGGGGGACTTTAGGGGCCTTGAGAGCACTTTGGGGAGATTTGGGGACCTTTGAGTGGGACCTTTGAGTGGCCTTGGGAGCTTTGGGAAGCTTTTGAGAGCTTTGGGGATCTTAGGGGGGCTTTGTCTGTCCTCAGGTGGTTGACGGGGGAGGGGGGGGGTTTGGGAGGTATTAGGGGGACTTTAGGGGCCTTGAGGGGCCTTGAAGGGACCTTAGGGGGGTTTGGAGGTCTTTAAGGGGCCTTGGAAGCTTTGAGAAGCTTTGGGGAGTGATGGTGGGCTTAGGGGGGCTTTGTTTGGCTGTCCTCAGGTGGCTGATGGGGGGCTTTGAGAGGCTTTGTGGGCTTAGGGAGGCTTTGAGGGTTTTGACTCTCCTGAAGTGGCTGTGGAGAGCTTTATGGGGCTTTAGGGGGCTTTGAGGGGCCTTAGAGGGCTTTGAGGGGGCTTTAGGGGGCTGGGTGTAGCTTTGGGTGGCTGGGTGTGGCTTCGGGTGGCTGGAGGGGACTGTTCCCATGTGGAAGGGTAGCCTATCGATATCCGCCTCAGTCTTGAACTTGTTAACCAGTTCAAGTCATCTGTGAAAGCTTCCACCCTGGGGGGGAGGGGGGAATGGGGGTGTGGGGGAAGCGGGAGAGGGATGGACATCTTCAAATAAAAAGTGGATGCCTAAATGTGTAGGCTCGTTTTATGAACTTGGCTTAAGTCCTGGGGGAGGGGGGAGGGGAAGAAGGGGGAGAGGGGGAGGGAGTGTTTTCTAGACGGGGTGGGAGGTTGGGGGAGATGTTGAGAGGCGGGGGGAGGAGAGCTTGTGTGGAAGTGATGAACAGGTTTGTGAGGGGGAGGGGGAGGGGGAAGGGGAGGGGGAGGGGGAAGGGGAGGGGGAGTGAGTGAGTGAGGAGGCTGTATGGAGGTTTTGAGGTTGCAATGTGGAGAACAAAATTGAGGAGGAGGAAACGAAGGAGGAAGGGGAGAAAGAGGAGGAAGAAG
>NC_134784.1:53311850-53314350 GCF_046742065.1 Oratosquilla oratoria | reverse complement strand
AGGAAGTAAAGAAAGAAGGAAAGTAAGGCGTAGGGAAGGAGGGAATGAAGGGGTAAGGAGGGATGGAGAGAGAAGAGTGAGAATAGAAGAATGAATAGAGAGAAAACAGATATATATAAGAAAAACAGAAACTAAAAAAAATAAAAAAATAAAATGAAAAAATAAAAAAAATGCAAGAGTGACCTCACGAGGCGGCCAAGACTTCCGTCGCCTTCAGGAGACTCCCTTTCTTCAGGAGAAGACTTCTGCAGAAGAAGAACCTCAATACCACCGGCACGTACCTGGAAAGACCAAAAAAGGGGAAAATTAATTAACCCTCCCAGTTCAGTGACACTAACTGACTCATTGGTTTGAACAACAATTTTATTCAGCTGAATGATGAGCCCCGGTCTCTCTCTTCACCCCTGGGGTGCCCCCCCATCACCCTCACTCATCCCCACCTGCCCCCTCTGGATTCTTCTATACTCATTCTTTTGTCATTCATTTCCTCCTCCTTCTTCCTCCTCCTCCTCCTCCTCCTCCCCTCCTCCTTCACTTCTTCCTCCTCCTCCTCCTCCTCCTCCTCCCCTCCTCCTTTACTTCTTCCTCCTCCTCGCCTTTTCTTCTCTTTCACCAACCCATATTTCCATTCACTTCCTTTTCCACTCACCTCCCCCTCCTCCTCCTCCTCCCTCTCCTCCTCCCTGTCCTCTCACCCCTCTTCCCTCTCCTCTTCCAACTCCTCTTCCTCTCTCTCCTCTTCCCTCTCCTTTTCCAACTCCTCCTCCTCCTCCTCTTCTTCCCTCTCCTTCCAACTCCTCCTCCTCCTCCCTCTCCTCTTTTTCTTCTAAGACTTCCGTTGTCTTGCCCCTTTCTCAGTGTCGCCTATTGTACTTTCTTTGCCGCTCTTCGGCCGTAGAGAATCCCCCCCTCCCAAAAACCCGCCCACCCTCCCCTGACTTCCGGGCCCAGCTCCTCCCCCCTCCTCCTCCCCCTCCTCCTCCTCCCCTCTCCTCCGGAAACAACTCCTCGCTTGAAGTCAATAACCTCAGTTTGCGTTGTAGATGTCGTCCTTCAAAATCTTTTTATTCTGGTGAAAACCAATCGATATCCAACTTAGTGGGTATCTTAAGCCTCTCCCCCTACACGATACCAAGCGGGGGTGGGGGAATGTGGGGATGGGGGGGATGAAGGAATGTGAGATGGTGGTGGGGGGATGGGTGATAAGGGATGGGGATGGGGGATGGGGAGGGGGAATGTGGGGATGGGGTGGGGGAATGGGGGATGGGGATGGGGGATAAGGGATGGGGGATGGGGGAATAAGATATGAAGGAATGAGGGGGTGAGGGATAAAGAATGGGGGAATGGGGGGATGGGGGATTGAGGGATTGTAAGATTGGGGGATGGAGGATGATACAGAAGTGAATAAAATCACCTTGCGACAGCCAGAAGCATGTGGATGTTGGGAAAGGACACAGTGGTGGGAATGTGGAGTGAAAGTGGAGGAGGGTGTAGGGAGGGATGGAGGGAGAAGGGTAGGGAGTGCAGGGTGAGAATATGGAGGAGGAGGAGGAACAGGGAAACATGGAAAAAGGAGAATAAGGTGAAGGAAGAAGAAAAAGGAAGAAGAAGAAGAAAAGGAAGAAAAAGAAGAGGAAGAAGAAAAAGAGGAAGAAGAAGAAGTAGAGGAAGAAGAAAAAGAAGAAAAAGAAGAAGAAGAAGTAGAGGAGGAACAAGACGAAAGACAAAGAAATACAAAATGAAAATGAAAAAAAGATAGAGAAAAACGAAGATAACGATGAAGATGAGAAAGAGAAGAATGAGGATGAGGGTGAGGGGGAGGATGAGGATGAGGAGGTGAAGGAGGAAGTACAGGAGGAAGTGGAGGAGGATGAGGATGAGGAGGTGAAGGAGGAAGTACAGGAGGAGGAGGAGGAGGAAGTGAAGGAGGAAGTAGAGGAGGAAGTAGAGGAGGAAGTAGAGGAGGAAGTAGAGGAGGAAGTAGAGGAGGAAGTAGAGGAGGAGGAGGAGGAGGAGGAGGAGGAGAAAGTAAAGGAGGAGGAGGAAGTGGAGAGGAGGAGGAGGAACAAAAGCAGAGGGTAGTTCGTGGGTGGCGTGAGCGAGTTGTCGGTAGTTGGGCGCAAGCAAGAGGAGGCGACATCACCCACCCATTACTCTGGAATGCCCCCCTCAACACCTCCTCCTCCTCCTCCTCCTCCTCCTCCTCCTCCTCCTCCATCTTCCTCCTCGCTCACTCCTCCTATTCCTCGCTCACTCCTTCTCCTCCTCCTCCTCCTCCTCCTCTTTCTTTTCCTCCTCGCTCATTCTTCCTATTCCTCACTCACTCCTCCTCTTCCTCCTCCTTCTCCTCGCTCACTCCTTTACCTCCTCCTTCTCCTCGCTCACTCCCACTTCTATTCGCTCACTCCTTCTCCTCTTCCTCTTCCTCACTCACTCCCCCTCCTCTTCTTTGCTTAGTCCTCCTCCTCCTTCACCTCCTCCTCCACCTCCTCCTCCACCT
>NC_134784.1:53289350-53296850 GCF_046742065.1 Oratosquilla oratoria | reverse complement strand
TTACGAAGGCACGAGTGTGTATATATGCATATATATCTGTGTGTATGTATTTATGTGTGTATCCGTGTATACATGCATGCATGAATATATGTATTACATGCATGTACGTATGTATGTATGCGTAGGTATGTATGTATTGTATGCATGTATCTTTGTATGTGTATGCATTGTGTGTGTGTGTTGTATGTATGCACATATGTATATGTGTGTGTGTGCGTATCTGCATGTGCATGTATATGTACTTGTGTATGTACCTTTATACATGCGTTATTGTACATGTACGAAGTTGTGTGCATGTACACGTGTGTGCGTGTTTGGCTTTGTGTGTGCGTACATGCCTACGTGAGCGTACGTGTTCTCATTTATCATGTTCAGGTGCGACAATATATTTCTGATTTTTTTTTGTTTTTTGTTTTCCAAAGCGAAATCATCTCACAAAACAAAACAATGTGTACGCGGCCTTCGTGTGTAAACGTGACCAGCAAGTTTATGTATGTTTACATTATATATATATATGTATATATATATAGATATATATATATATATATAATATATATATACGTATATATATATATATATATATATATATATATATATGTGTGTGTGTGTGTGTGTGTGTGTGTGTGTGTGTGTGTGTGTGTGTGTGTGTGTGTGTGTTTGTCATTGTGACAATTGGAAATAAGCTCCACCGCAGGGACTCGAACCTTTGCCTTAGCGACTATTTATTATGAAGCAAAGACGACGATAACTTTGAGCCACGGTCTGGCTGGCTCAAAGCTATCGTCTTTCCATATATATATATATATATATATATATATATATATATATATACATATATATATTATATATGATTGTAGCTTAATAGCGCTTCTATTTTAGAGAGAGGGGTTTAGGAGTTACTGAGTAAGAGGATGGTAAAAAGGAGAAAGAGGAGGGAGAGGAGGTGGAACTGGAAGAGCAAGAGGAGTAGGAGGAGCAGCAGCAAAAGGAAGAGGAAGAGGAGTAGGAGGAGGGGGAAGAGGAGAAAGAGGGAGAGAAGGAAGAGGAGGAAGAGGAGGAAGAGGAGGAGGAGGGGGAGGAGGAGAAGGAAGAGGAGGAAGAAGAGGTATAGAAAGAGGGAAGGGATTGGAGATTTCAACGCTGCATTCGTAATGAGCAAAGCCGTTAACCGCGTCTGACCCAGTCCACTGGCGAATTCTCCTCCTCCTCCTCCTGCTTCTCTTCCTCGTCCTCCTCCTCCTCCTCCTCGCCATCCTCCTCCTCCTCGCCATCCTCCTCTTTCTTTTTTATCTTCTTCGTCGTCCTCCTCTTTTTCCTCCTCCTCTTCCTCGTCCTCCTCCTCTTCGCCATCCTCCTCCTACTCGCCATCCTCCTCTTTTTTCTCTTCCCCGTCCTCCTCCTCCTCTTCTTCCTCCTCCTCCTCCTCCTTTTCCTCCTCCTCTCTTTTCCTCCTCCTCCTCTCCATCCTCCTCTTTTTTATCTTCCCCGTCCTCCCCCTCCTCTTCCTCATATCCTCCTCCTCCTCGCCATCCTCATCTTTTTTCTCTTCCCCGTCCTCCTCCTCCTCCTCCTCTTCTTCCTCTTCCTCCTCCTCCTGCTCAGGACACCTATCCATTCAAGTTTTATCCCACTAACCTCTTCCTCCTCCTCCATCCTTTTCTTCCTCCTCCTCCTTCTCTTCCTCGTCCTCTTCTTCCTCCTTCTCTTCCGCCTCCTCCTCCTCCTCTTTCTAGCGTCATTCTGTCCAACCGTCCTCTTCCTCTTCCTCCTCTTCCTCTTCGTCTCAACACATTTTTGTTTTCATTCTATTTATCAATTTCTACTCATTTGTTTCTTGTTTATCTATTTAATTTTCTATCATTTTCATTTACTACATTATCCCCGTTTTCTTTTATTCACATATTTATTTATCTATTTATTTATTTATCTATTTATTCATTTAATTAAGGAAAGGAATCTTACTTGTATTTATCTTTATAGACTGTGAAATACCTGACATTTTCATCCACTTCAGGCCCGACCCTCATTCTGAACGGAGTAATTCAGTTCTGTGACCCCAAACAAGCCCTGGGTCTTCATAGAAAAGAAAAGAAAAGAAAAGAAAAGAAAAAAAAAAAAAAAAAAAAAATCTATCCTTAACCAGAACAAAATATGTCAAGCCTGCCACGTTTGGGGCGGGGGGAGGACCAAAAAGAAATCCCTTAGCGTGACGTCTTCTGTAGAGGTGTACTGTAGTGCTCAGAAGTGGAAGGATCTGGACTTACGATTGGGGAAGAGAGATGACGTCTCTGGGGAGTTTTGGAGCTCTCTTACCTGGTCACCTTATTAGAGAGCAGCTCAGCTCTTTAGAGAGGAGGAATGTCCTGCCTTCCATACAAATGGAATGGGAGAGAGTTTGGGGGCATTACGTAAAGGCTTGGCCAGTCCCGAAGATTTCTGATTTGTATCTATTTAGAGGTGTGTTCATTGTTTGTAGATACACGCACGCACGCACACACACACACACACACACACACACACACACACACACACACACACACACACACACACACACACACACACACACACACAAACACAGACACAAACGCACACGCACACACACACACACGCACGCACACACACGCACATTCATTGTCTTCCTATTGTCTTCTTCATTTTAAACTCAGCTCGATCTCCCCCATCCCCCATCCCACGTCTTCCTCATTTATTCCTGTCCATCTCCATTCCTACACACACGAATCCCAATTTTTATTCCAAATTCCTATCCCCATTGCCACCTCCTTCTCCCCATTCCAATCTTCATCGTTTTCCCCCCTTTTCCCCCATCGCAATTCTTTATCTCCTTCACCTTCTTCTCTGTCCCTACGCTCTTCCCCATCCTCATCCTCTTCCCCACCCCCATACTCATTCCTATCCTCATCCTTTTCCCCATTCTCTTCTTCCACATTCTCTTCCTCTTCCCCATTCTCTTCCCAATCTGCATCCTCTTCACCATCCCCATACTCATTCCTACCTTCATCCTCTTCCTCATCCTCATCATCTTTCCCATCCTTATCCTCTTCCCCTTCTCCATCCTTATCCTCTTCCCCATCCCCATCCTCATCCTCATCCCCATCCTCTTTCCCATTCTCATCGCCATATTCTTTGAGAGTTCCCAACCTGATCATAGATGGCTTACACCAGGAGACGCTTGACGGTGACTGAAGCCGTCATCTTTGCCCTGGGTACACGGTCAGCTATTGACAGCCACTGGAAGATCGAACCTCGAATTGATATACGCATGCATGCATACATGCATACATACATACGTACATACATGCATACATACATACGTACATAGATACATACATACCTACATATATGCATATACACATGCATACATATATACATACATACATGCATACATTTATATATACACAAATAACTGCATACATACATACGTACATACATACATACATACATACATGCATACATACATACATACATACACACATGCATGCATACATACATATATATGTATACATGGGTACATACACACACACATGCACACACACACACACACACACACACACACACACACACACACACACACACACACACACACACACACACACACACACACACACATATATATATATATATATATATATATATATATATGTATATAAATGTATGTATACATATCGCTTCATTCCTTGGTCGCACTGATTGGCGCCAGGCGATTTTAATCAGATGGAGCTGAGCTCGTCCGAGATGGACTGGACTCCTGAGTGACGGAGAGAGAAATCATCCCGGACGCGGGGGCAGACACTCCTCGGTGCCAACCAAGCACGTTTGCATCGGCACCACGGAGGCCGAAAGTCTCAGTTTTTTTTTTTTTTTTTTTTTTTCCGAGTCAGACACGTTAAAAAAAAAAAAAAAAAAAAAATCGCAGAAGAAGACGAAGTTGGTTTTGATGTTCTTCGGAATCTAGTTTATCATTATTATTATTATTATTATTATTATTTTTATTTTTATTTTTATTATTTTTCATTTTAACACAGGCACTAGCACGGTGTCATCTCGGGAATCACCTCTTATATGTCAACCAATACATATATACATATATATATATATATACCTGTATATATATATATATATATATATATATATATATATATATATATATATATATATATATATATCTTTGCATATATTTTTCACTCAATAATTCTTATGCATCCTAACACCGTGAGATGCTTTCCAACAGATGAAAATTATGTCCCGGATTAAGTTGGGGATTAAGTTGGGGGAATAGATTAAGTTGAAGATAAGATTCATTCAATCTTACCTTGAGCTCACAGACCCAGGTGCCCTCACATAAGACTAGCAGTGAAAGCCATTTGCCCTAGCTGTTATGCATAGATACATTTATGCTTATATGCATATATGTCCGCATACATAAATACGTATCAGATACATATAGTTACATACATGCATACATACATACATACATACATACATATATACATACATATATACATACATACTAACAGTACATACATACATACAGTAAATACATACACACATACATAATACAATTACATAGATACATACATACATATATACATACATACATACATACATACATACAGTACATACATGCATACATACATACATACATGTATACACATACATATATACATACACATAGACATTCCTACCTACCTACCAAAAAACGTATATACACATAAACACATGCACACATATATACATCCAGTACATATGGGCCTTACATAAATCCTTTATAGTCGTATCTAAATATACACACAAAACAAAAACCGTGGGAGGCATGTGTATATAAACAAGAAGATAACCATCAAATAATCTAAAAATATATATTCAGAATGTATAGGGAAGCTGTAGGGAAATCTAGAAGGATTTAGGGTTCCAGTATAGGGAGAAGGGGGGAGAAGGAGGGAGATAGGGGGGATGAAGGGGGGGGGAGCTGGTGAGAGTGAGCGGACCAGGGAGGGAAAGTTGGAACTCTCGACGCAAAGCAAACGTGTATGTAAACACTTCAACTTCCTCTCCTCCTCCTCCTCCTCCTCCTCCTCCTTCAACTTCTTCTCCTCTTTCTCCTTCAACTTCTCCTCCTCCTCATCATCGAGTTTCTTCTTTTCCTTTTCCTCGTCCAACTTCTCCTCTTCCTCCTCCTCATCGAATTTTTTGTTCTCCTCTTCCTCTTCCTCCTTCTCCTCCTCCTCCTCCTCCTCCTCCTCCTCATCGAATTTCTCCTTCTCCTCTTCCTCCTCTTCGAACTCCTCCTTCTCTAACTTCTCCAACTTTCCATCCTCTTCCTTCTCATCATTATTTCCTCTTCCTCTTCTTCGAACTCCTCCTCCTCCTTCTCTCCTCCTCCTCTTCCTCTAACTTCTCTTCCTCATCACCATCATCTTCGAAATCATCCTTCTCCTCTTCCTCTAACTTCACCTCCTCCTCATCATCATCGAATTTCTTTTCTTCCTCCTCCTCCTCCTCTTCTGACTCCTCCTCCTCCTCCTCTTCGAACCCCTCCTCCTCCATCTCCAACTTATCCTCTTCCTTCTCCTTCTTAACTCTTCGAATTCCTCCTCCTCCTCCTCCTTCTATTCCTTCGACTCTTCGAATTCCTCCACATTAACTCCTCCTCCTCTTCTTCCTCCTCCTCCTCTTCCTCCTCCTCCTCCTTCATTACCACCACCGCCGATAAACTCACCACTAATAATCTCCCACCATCATACATCTACAATCTCCATCACTAAATCTACCACTAGTTCCGATAACACCATCACTATCATCACCATATCCAACACCGATATTCGCATCACCACCACTGACGTCACTACTACCATCACCACCATATATCTACATTACAGTCACCACCACCATCATCGAGAGATAGAGATAGATAGATAGAGAGAGAAAGAGAAAAGAGAGAGAGAGAGAGAGAGAGAGAGAGAGAGAGAGAGAGAGAGAGAGAGAGAGAGAGAGAGAGAGAGAGAGAGAGAGAGAGAGAGAGAGAGAGAGAGAGAGAGAGAGAGAGAAAGAGAGAGGGAAAAAGAGAGAGGGAAAAGAGAGAAAAAGAGAAAGAGAACGCGAGAAATCGAGAAAAAAAGAGAGAGAGAGAGAAAGAGAGGAAACTATGAAGCCTAGGAGGCACCCCGCAACCAAGCCGAGGCAACGTCCGAGGCAAGCGTGTCAGTGGGTCCCCGTCGCGCGCGCGCGAGGCGGCAACAGAAAACGGGATGTGGGAACGGGGAAGTCGGGATTCCATATTAGGAACACGGTATTCAAACATTTTAGGGTAGAAAATTGAAAGAAGAAAAGTAAAATAAATCAAAATAAAACAGAATAAGAATGAAAACTAAAATAAAAGAAAGTGAAATTAATAAAATGAAAAAATATAATAATGACACCAATAATAATAACAACAAATGATAACAATACTAACTGATAACAATCTATAATAATATTCCTTGAAATTGGAAAAAATCGAACATGTTACTGTTCTTGACCAATTTTAGAATTATATTTTCATTGTGGGTGCCACCAAGCAATTTTATTCAGCAAAAGGGTCAAAGTTATGTTGGTTATGACGTTCGTTGTGATCTGGCTGTCGCCAGGTAATTCTATTAAAAGTTTACGCTGCAACTGTCCTCACGAGAAAGAGAGAGAGAGAGAGAGAGAGAGAGAGAGAGAGAGAGAGAGAGAGAGAGAGAGAGAGAGAGAGAGAGAGAGAGAGAGAGAGAGAGAGAGAGAGAGAGAGAGAGAGAGAGATGGAGAGAGATAGAGAGAGATAGAGAGAGATAGAGAGATATATAGAGATAGATAGAGACAGAGCGAGAGAGAGATAGCTATATAGACAGAAATATACAGATAGACAGATAGAGGCACAAACAAATCGGAAGACAGATAGGGGCAGAATGACAGGTAGAAAGACTGACAAGCGATGAATGACAGACAGGCAGTGACTGACAAACAGACAGGTGGGCAGACAGGCAGGTAGTAAGACAGACACTGAGAAGTAGACAGATAGACAGATTGATAGTGGCTGACAGAGAGACAGGGAGAGAGACGGGTAGGCAGATATATAAATAGACAGATAGACAGGTGATAGAAATGCTGACAGAGACTTACAGACATACAGACAGCTAAAAAGACAAAATGATACAGACACACAGAGATAGACGGATTTAAGAGGCGCACATACGAACAGATAGACAGACAGAGAGACAGACAGACAATCACTAGACAGACAAAGAGATAGATGGACAAACAGGTAAATTCATATTAGCCAGAAAGACAAGCAGATAGAATTGTAAAGACAAACAGATAGTCGCCATTTTTTCTCTCAGGTCTCTCTCTCTCTCTCTCTCTCTCTCTCTCTCTCTCTCTCTCTCTCTCCAAGTTTCTCTTGTGCGTGACCCAAGCCGGCTGCGTAAGTGACCCAAGCCGGCACTGGGGTTGTTATGACCGGTT
>NC_134784.1:53281850-53284350 GCF_046742065.1 Oratosquilla oratoria | reverse complement strand
AGGAGGAGAAATAAGAGGAGGAGGAGGAGTATGAGAAGGAGGAGGAGAAGGAGGAGCAGAAGGAGGAGGAGGGGAAGAGGAGGAGGAGGAAGAGGAGGAAGAGGAGGAGGAGGAGGAGGAGGAGGAGGAGGAGGAGGAGAAGGAGGAGGGGAGGAAGAGGAGGAGGAGGAGGAGGAGGAGGAGGAGGAGGAGGAGAAGGAGGAGGGGAGGAGTAGGAGGAGGAGGAGGGAGGGGAGGAGGAGGAGGAGGAGGAGGAGGAGGAGGAGGAGGAGGAAGAGGAGGAGTGGCCGTGGCTGGACTGGACGCCATGGTGGGGAGAGAAAGCGCGGGCCAATGATTTAGTAGATAAGAGTAAAGGTTGCGATGATGTTGATGGTGGAGGAGGTGGATAGTGGGTAAGGATGAGGTGGATAGTGGGGAAGGATGAGGTGAAGGTAATGGTGGTGGAAGGGGGCTGGTGGAAGGGGGTGGCTATCGAATTGAGAGTACTGATTAGTTGACTAACTTTGATGATTTTATTCTGCATCACGCCAGCGGTTTTGTTGGAGTAAGTTGGGGTCTCCTGGAGGAGTAGGGGGAAGGAGGAGGAGGAGTAGGAGGAGGAGGGAGGAGGAATAGGAGGGCAAGAGGAGGAAATGAGGAGTAGGAAGAAGAAGAGGTGGAGAGTAAGGGAAGGAAGAGGAAGAATGAAGAGGAGGAAGAAAAAGAGGACGTGGAGGAGGAGGAAGAAAAAGAGGACGAGGAGGAGGAGGAAGAAGAGGAAAAAGAAGAGGAGGAGGAGAAGGAGGAAGTAGAAGAAGACGAGGAAGAGGAGGGTATAGTAGTGGAAGAATGATGGAGGTGTAGTTGGAGGAAGAAGAGGAAAAAGATAAGGAATAGGAGGAAGAAGAAGAGGACGAGGAGGAGGAGGGGATAAAAGTGGAGGAAGTGATGGAGGTGGAGGAGAAGGAGGAGGAGGAGGAAGAGGACGAAGACGAGGAGGAGGAGGAGGAGGAGGGGGTAGAAGTGGAGGAAGTGAAGGAGGTGGAGGAGGAGTAAGTGGAGGGGTGGTGGAGGACACTAAGAATTCTTACCAGAAGATTTCATTCAGCCTTGGTTAGCTCTCTCAGGCTCCTCAGCATCCCAATGGACCTTCCAGAACGTCTCTGGCATGTGTGTATGTACGTACGCACACACGCACATACGCACATGTACACGTACTCTAAAGAACGTGTGCTCATGTGTGCAGTAATAGTTTTCTCCTCCCACGCACACATGTACGTAAATATTTGCGTACATGGATGTACACACGAAAGCGCACACGCGTGTATGCACGTACATGCATGCGCATATACGCATACACATTGACGTACACAAATCTACATGTTCAAATGTATACGCACAGGCGGACCCATGTATACAAACACACCCTCACACACACCACACGCACATGGACAAGTACACACACGTATACACATGTACATGCACACGCACAAGAGAGAACATAAGAATGGAGGAGACTGCAAGAGACCCTAAGGCCTACACTAGGCAGTTCCATGTCCCTTATCACCTGTCATCCCCATTCATAAAGTTATCTAACATTCTCTTAAAACCGAGTCTATGCCATTCGTCAACCACTCTGTGAGCAAATCAATTCTTAAAAGAGGGGTTGGAGAGGGAGAGAGGGAAGAGATATAAGAGAAATATAAAAGGGAAATTATAAGCTACCTATCGATATACCAAGATCTTTTTCCCCCTTATAAGTAAGCTAGCCAAGTCAAAAGGCATGTACCCACTTCCACCCATTCCACTCCCATCCACCACCCTCTCCCTCCTCCCATCTTAGCTCCTCGTGGATGACGGGTCATCCCTGTATCCCTCCCACTGCCCTGGGTCAGAAGCAATGTAGCAGGACACAGTACATCCACAGCAAGGCCGCCTCATTTAATCGGCGACCCCCCCCCCTCTCCTTCCCCAAGAAAATTATAATAATAAGAGGAAATAATAATTGGAAAAAATGATGGGCTGGTTTAATTAGACAAACTTATACTAACAACTCATTAACTCATTAACGTTTCCTCTAACATAATAGGGTTTAGGTGACCGTACCGAGACATTAAACCCCCCACCACCCCATACTTAACCTCTCCCCCCTAACCACCCTAATTTCCTTCCCCCCCTCTCCCCTACTTCCTCCCGTCCCCCCTACTTCCTCTTCTTCGGAGTTGACAGCCACAAATCAACTAAAACGCTTAGAAACCTTTAAACTCTTGTGGTAAAGACACAAACTCCCTCCCCCACAATGCCTCTCCCCCCTCCCACTTCCCCCTCCCCCCTCCCCCCACCAGTAGCCCCAACCAAGGGGGGATATCACCGAAGGTAATATTACGAGCATTTTTAATTTCATCTTCCTCTTCCTCATCTCCCTCTTCCTCCTCTTCTTCATTTTCCTCCTCTTCCTCATCTTCTCCCTTCTTCCTCCTCTTCCCTCTCTTCTATCTTCCTTCTATTGCTCTTCTTC